>NC_053162.1:114659842-114959842 GCF_016835505.1 Polypterus senegalus
GCAGAAGTAAATGACAGAGCTGGACAACCTAGAAGCCAAGATTGTGAGATGAGCTGTTTTGTCTTTTAGGTTTAGCGTTATATTACATCTTTCCTTCAAACCCTCTTCATTGGTGCAGTAAGTAGGTGCTCTTGGCATTAAATGCAGAGGAGAGCCATTTGGTCACTGTATGAACCCAAAGAGATCATAAGCAATATATATTTGTTACAAAGTTACACTTGATTTCAGCCTGTTGTTTCTGAAGAGCCTGCACTTTACTTTCATGTTTCTTATATTATATTTCATTTAGCTATACATACTGTTTAAATGAAGATATACACACATATTAAAAAAGAAAAAAAATAATATTTCCTAGTGTGTACTAACTTTTGGTGTAAAGAAATACTTACATATACAGTATATAGTAGATAGTATAATATTCTTTGCATTTTATACTGTTTATGGTTTTGTGAGAGTATGTCTTTTGTTGGTATTGTAATATTGTCAACTGTTCTGAGGCGGCATGCAAGTAAGAATTTTATTGTATTATGGACTACTATGTGACAATAAACTTTAACTTCACAAAGTCCAATATCAAAATTTAATACACTCTAGTTTACTTTCAGAGTCCTACTGCAGAGTCACTTCCACAGTCATTGCTATCCATTGCTGTCATTGTTATCTGTTTTTTTAACTACAAGGACATATTGCTTTGTTAGCCATAGTTTCTCTGAATCCACAAGCCCACACACATACCTAAAGTATGTAAATCGTTTAGAATTTTGATTGAAGAAAATGTTATCAAAATCATTGTCTTTGTTTTGATATACAGAGTCAAATTACTGATCTAAGAAATGCAGAATTATTGGCACGTTCTAAGGATAAAAACAAAAAATGGAATGTAGCTTTGTCTTAGCGATCAGACTTTTCAGAACCTGATAGTTATACTACAGTATACAGTATGGAAAGTGAATACTCCTCTGTTATCCTGGCTACACATTATTGTACTGTCACCATCAACGTGTACTTAAACAACTGGAAGAGATACCCCCCATGCTGAAGTATGAGAATATTAAGTACTCTTCACTTCAAGAAAGTAGTACTTCATGTCAGTTACTGGTATCTTCTTTCTTTCACCACAAATGTCTCTATTTTCTTTATAATGTGTGTTTTTCTTATTCTACTGGGTGCATAGTTAAACCCTAGGTATGTTTTTTCCTGCACGAATATGAGCTTTCACCATTTTGAACTTTATTGCATTAACTGAATTCTACTGTGAAGATATACTTGTGATAAACAAACTCATAATTTAAAGTACAAAGTGAATAGCATGTGTTAAAAAGAAAATAATGAAAAATTTGCATATATTTGAACATTTCTCTTATTTGTGTTGTGGCTGAGTGGTTTTTGATCAGGCTGCAGAAGCATATGCTCATCTGTGGGACTCAGAGCACAATAGTAGACTGCAGAGTCACTTAATCGAATTGTATTTATTTTTAGATATGTTGTTTTAATTGTTCTATTTATAAAAGCAGAGAAACGACCATCAGCAGTTGAATCTGAAGGAGTATTTAGTTTGCAATTCTGTAAAAACAAAATAAGAAAATAACAGCTTTAAGTGAACTTCTTGAGTTCATCAGAAACATTTGAAAATGGTTATAATATAGATTAGAGCTGCAACAATGGGCAGTACAGTTATACAAGTCTTTTGAGGTGGCATCAACCCACTGCAATGCACTCCTCTCAGGACTACCCAAAAATGACATCAATTAATTGTAACTAGTGCAAAATGCAGCTGCCAGAATCCTAACTAGGGAAAATTAACCTAAATTCTGGAATAGTTTACCGATAGAAATTTGCTAAATTTCGTAAATACGGTGGAGCACTTTAAAAAACTGCTAAAAACTCATTGCTTTAACATGGCTTTCTCATAGCTTCATTTTAGTGTAATTGATATTCTGTATATGCATTTAATTATCTTTTTTCATGGCTCCAAAATCTGTACTAACCCCTACTTTCTCTGCTGTTCTCTTTCTGGTTTTCTGTGGCAGGGAAATGCACCCCCACCACCTGATGAAAGCACAGTGTAGTCCTTACATTGTTGGATTGAAGGCCAGAGGTCCACATGATCATTATCATCTGATTCTTCCACATGAAGCCTGAAAACCATGACTGATTGAGATTATTTATGTTAGGTAGAATGCCTGTTTGGGCTGGGCAGTCTCATGGCCTTGGAACCCCTGCAGAATTTTTTTTTTCCAGCCCTCTGGAGTTTTTTTTTTGTCTGTTTTTTTCTGTCCTCCCTGGCCATCGGACTGTCTTTGTTAATTAGTATTGCCAAATTTTTATATATGTATTGTGAAAAGGTGCTAAATAAAAAAAAAAAAAGGTATTAATTTTTCTTCGCCTTTGGGTGCATGTCTTCCCCGTGTCCCACAGGCAGTACACAGTCCCAAGCACACCAACTAATATACCAACGTAAATGAAGCACACTCTTCTTCTTCCTCCACCACTCCTCTCAGGCAACCTCGTCCTCCTCCTCCCGAGTCTGGCTCCTGAGTGGTGGTCGCTGGCTCCTTTTATCAGGCATTCCGAAGTTCTCCAGATGCTTGATTGGCGACACCCGGCTGCACTTCCGGGTGGGGCGAAATAACTGGCCAGAAGGGCCCAGCAGCCCCTGCTGCAGCACCCTCTGGCGGCACCTGCAGAACCCAACAGGGCTGCACCAAACTCCAACCCCCATGAAGCCCTGCAGGAGTCTGAGACACCCCTGCAACCCAGGGAGCCTGTCATCTAGCGTTCAGGGGGAGGTATTGTGCCACCCATCCCTCCTCCCCCAGAACATATGCTGCTGGCCACCTGCCACAATATATATATATATATATATATATATATATATATATATATATATATATATATATATATATATATATATATGGAAGCAAAGGTCTGTGATATGGTTTGCATATTAGTAGTCGGAGATCCACAAAGGGAGAGAATGAATCACGTATAAAGTAGTTTTTATTCCTGAGCTTTCAGCTCCTGCCAGGAGCCATCATCAGAGGATAATGATTCAACATACAAAAATCAATAGGCAATATATAGCAAAAAAAGGTAGGTTGGGGGACATGGGGTAGGTGAGTGTGTGCAGAGGGGGTGAATGATTGTAATGAGGTTGAGCTATGAGTGTGTTGGTAGTTAAGTTTTATTTGTTATGAGGATGTTCTTCCTCTTAAGTTTGCATATGCTGCGTTCATGTCTAAATGTCTATTGATGGTGTTTTCATTTGATAGCCAAGATTCAGCCAGTTCTCTGGCACTTTTAGTACTGGCCTTAAATCTTACTTGTACATTGTCCCAGTTAAATGTATGTCTGGTTGAATTTGCGTGCGTATAAATCAGTGATCGTGAGTCCTTCCTTCTGATGGCGTTTTGTGCTCCTGTATACGTGTTGCGATTCTTTTTGACGTTTATCCTATGTATACCCCTGGGCAAGAACTGCATGGAATGCTATAAACTGTGTTCGTGTCTCTGCTGCCGATTTCTTGTTTTTGGTATTAAAAAGGACTGATTGTTCATAGGTTTGTGTTCTATTCTGATGCCTGATTTGGACAGGATGCGTACTACACCTTCTGACATTCTGTGATGATAAGGAAGAGTGTGCCAGGTGGGATGCGGGGTCAGATTGGAGTCGACTGTTTGCTGGGTTCTCTGGATGATGTTGTCATCTTCTCTGTCACAGCTGAGAAACATATACAGGGAATGGACCATGTATTTGGTCACTTTAAAGAATTTGGCCTTAAAGTAAACCCTATTAAACTTTCTCTTTTTAAGAATGAAGTAAATATTTGGGGCATGTTATTTCTAAAGATGGGGTAAAAACTGATCCTGAGAAAATGCAAGAAAACTGTCACTAGCTGGAGACGCTCACTTGAACCCTCAGACCACATGTCAGACACCAGGTAAAAGTCCAATAATAATATTTATTACAATAATAAAGTGCACAAAACACGCTCCTCTCCACAATTCTCATATAAATAAACAAAATCACAATAATCAATAATTCTCCTCTCCCAGACGCTTAGCCACCCTGTCTCCCAACTCAGCTCATCCGTCTGGGATCTACCACAGTCCTTTATAGTCCTCGACCCGGAAGTGCTTCTGAGCCCTCATTCCATGTGATTTCCCAGACCTCATGGTATCCAGCAGGACTATGTATTATGACTCCACTGTCCATAATTCCCTGCTGGCATTTGGGGCACCTCTATGCTGCAAGGAGGGCTCCATCTGGCAGCCTGGGGGTATTGGCCGGGATTATTGGCCGGCCATATCTCACAACAGATTGCAGCCCCTCTACATTGCCTTGCTGAACAAGGGGCTGGTAAGAAAGAGAAAAAGTCTAGGTCATCTCCACATGTACCATTGGTGCAATTGTGGGATGAAGTTAGCTTATGAAGCAGCAAATCAGTACCTGGAGATCCGACAGTATAATGGTTCCCTTCATAGAACAATTGTCTTTTAGATGGACAGTTTCTATATGTCTGGATCTGTAATCTCAGAGGAAAACAGAAGATACAGGATATCTGGGAAGAGATGCCCATAGTGTGTTTGGGTACTTGAAGAGTAATATGCCCATGTACTGCTCTAAATTGCAACTCTGTCTGGAAGTTCAACAAAGTTTAGAAAAGAATCTGGGTCTTGAAGCACTGCAAGTATCTTTGGCCACTTGTACTTCCAGTGAGTTAAGGAGAATTTGAATATGAGTGACACTGTCTCAAACAAGGAATAGTAGTACAACAGAAATATTAGAAGATGAACTTAAAGCTCCTCTGGAGGAAGAAGAAGATATTGCTGTGGCCCCTGACAAAACAGAACTGCTAATATCCAACTTGAGGAGAGCAGTATATGAAAAAGCAGGGAAACATTCCCATTCATATCAACTGCCAAAATATAAATGTCACCAATAGATGAGTCTGAACGAATAGAGGCCTACCTAGTTGGTGAGGAACAGTGAAACTGTGATTCTCTTTTGTCCAAGTACTTATGCATAGTCTAAATGAGTTTTTATAGTAAGAGTGAAATGATCATCAGGACAATGATCAATTAAAGGGAGCAAGAATGAAGGATGGATATCCTAAATAGGAACACATGGTTTGTGAACAAGCTGGGTGTTGTCTCTTTAAGATACTAATTTGTCCATCTGTATAAAATGGCCTGGAAATGGTCTGGAGCCAGGTGGGCAAAGAAATCAAGGGATAGCTGCATGTTCTGTTTTAGAGCAGCAACAAAGCAAACTCCATGTGCCTCAAATTTCCACATTTAAATGGTGCTTATCACATTTTTCTTTACTCTTTTCAATATGTTGTTAGATTGATTTGCTGTGTGTTTAGTGATGCACAGTTTATTATTTTTATTTTATTTTGTTTTAATATGATTTCACTAGGTCGTGTAAGATTGATTTTTATGCACTTAGAAAAGTTAATTTGTATTCACATACTTACAGATGCCTTGATTAGTCATATTTTTTATATTGTATTTGTTTATATGTTATTTGTAATAAGATGTATTGCATGACTGCATAAAGGCATGCACATTTATTGTATTAAATGCCGGACCTGTGCTACAATAGATTTACAATCATGAGGATAGAAGTGGAATAGGGGTGCGTGCAAGACATTGGTTTGCTGTGGGCACCTGTAGGTGAAAGCACGGATGTTTCCATTTATAAGCTTTATTTTTTCTCTCCCTTGCATATACAGTACTAAGGACCCTTTGCCAGCAGGGCATAATATTGTGCACCCTATGGTAGTTCCAGCCATGCCTATTATAGTTTTCTCTATTCAACCTCACAATCTTTACCTGTTTATTGGAATTTAATGCCACTACCTGAAATGCTTAATGTAAAAAATGCCTCTTAAAATCAAGAAATTAGATGTCATTTGGGGTTATTTTCTAATATTGAAGCCTTAATAACAGAAGGCATAAGAAGGATTTATTCTCACCTGGACAAAGCTGGCAGCACTGTGAGGATTATGTTGTTTTATTTCTCCAGTGCCTTTAGTACCATTCCGCCATCCCTGTTAAGGGGTAAACTCAGACAAGTGGATGAGCCTGTGGTGTCCTGGATAATGGACTATCTAAGTCCTGTCTATTTTTCTCTTCACCTTGTAAACTTCAAGCTATGTCACTTGAAGAAATTCTCAGATGATTCAGCACTTTATGGGGTGTATTGATAAAGGGATGAGGCAAAGTATAGGAGGAGTCAGGTAGAGAACTTTGTTTCTGGGTGCAAAGAGAATTTTATGCATCTTAATATCACTAAAACCAAGGAACTGGTTATTGACTTCCACCACACCAAAGAGCCTCTATTACTGGTCATTGTTCAGGAAGTAGAAGTGGATGTAGAGGTGGTCCACTCTTAGAAGTATTTGAGGTTCACATTAATGGCAGGTTGGATTGGTCTCAGAACACAGAGAAGCTACATAAGAAAGGACAGAGTAGGCTCTTTTTCCCTCTCTGTTCCATTAATTTGGGAAGTAACATCCTTCAAATCTTCTACAATTCTGTGATAGCTAGTGCAATTTTCTATACTGTGGTGTGCTGGCCTGGTAACATCACTTCAAGAGAGGCCTGCCGAATCAACAAGATAATTCAAAGGACAAACATAATATTAGGATGTACTCTGGACCCCCTGGAAGAAGTAGAAAAGGAGGAAATTAAAACAAAACTCAGTACCATCCGTCCATCCATTATCCAACCGCTATATCCGAACTACAGGGTCACAGGGGTCTGCTGGAGCCAATCCCAGCTAACAAATGGCACAAGGCAGGAAAAAAACCAGCCCCCCGCAGGGCTCACACATACACACACACACACACCAAGCACACACTAGGGACAATTCAGAATCGCCAATGCACCTAACCTGCATATCTTTGGACTGTGGGAGGAAACCGGAGCACCCGGAGGAAACCCACGCAGGCATGGGGAGAACATGCAAACTCTAAACTCAGTACCATTATAAACAAATCTATCTATCTATCTATCTATCTATCTATCTATCTATCTATCTATCTATCTATCTATCTATCTATCTATCTATCTATCTATCTATCTATCTATCTTTTATTTTTTGTACAGTATTTACATGTCAGAAGACTTACTGCCCTTCATTGGGTACAGACTAAAAAGTTTGTATTCTGAGTATATTTAAAATGTATTTTGCATTTTCTACATACAATCTGTGTAATAGGTTTTTTCCTGCACTGGAAGATTTTTCTTTATTAAGGAGCAAACCAGAAGATGCTGGTTTGACTAGAAATCTAAGAAGAAATGTATATACTTCCTTCCAGCCATTGTTAGTAGTGATATGTTGAAATACACTCTGAACTAGTCAGAATTAGTTCCAGAGTGCAAGCAATGTGATCAGTTCTAAAGATGTACTGTTTGGTTTTCATATCAGAATTAAATTTTCTTAGCAAGACGAAAGTATTGTACTTTTGATAGTATTAATAACAAAACACATCCTCTTTTTTATTTAATTGTTGCAATGTCACAGTGATTATTTTACACAGAAAGATATATATATTTTATAAGTATTTTCTTGAGTTAATTTTTTTCCTTTATTTTTGTTTTGTCAAGCACTAAGTTAATTGATTTCATGTGTGTTGTATAACTGGCAAAGTAATTAAATAATGATGAAAGAGAAATTCGAAAGGAGATGCACATGGCAGTGCAATCTACTATGGTGTAGTCGGGACTTTATTATCTGTGACATAAAGATTGGTGTAGTTGGCTGGATCTGGGAGTACTCAAAACACGCACACACAATGAACGGAGCAGCGGTAAAGGGACAGGCAAGACCAAAAATAATGATACCAGTATTTGTGGGTGCTCCATTGTTACTCAAATTTGAGAGTGGTAAAGGTTATATACTGCAAGAACTTTGCAGACAAGTTTAATGTACCCTAGAATTGTAATTTAAAGACTTTGTGGAGGAGAGAACATGCCTGAAGGAAGAAACCTAAGTAACTATGGGTTAAGAAGGCCTTTAGTGGTCTATAAAATCTAATTTGCAGAATTCAGTGAGCAGGGCTTTAAAACAATTGAAACAAGATTTCTATGCAGAGATGCTGCAAGAAATGAAAAATCAGACCATTTTGTTGACTGGGGGTATTTGTGGAAGAAGTAGTTTTCCAGTGTCCCCTCATGTGCTTAACAAAGTAGCATCACAGCCATCAATGCCATATGGGTCAGCGGTCTCTAAGTGGAAGTGGGTTTGCCAGGGGACACCAATTTCTTATCTTTGCCAAAAGAGCGGTCACATAAATATGCACTGTCCCCAGGATAGTAGTCAGGAGCAGTGCTTAAACTTCAGTCTTAAGCCCAGGCACTATAGGCTGAATAACTGAAAACTCCACCCTGAGTGGGGAATAATTACAGTCCACAATTTCTGGAAGCTGCCCAAAAAAGGATGTTGTCATAAATGGGCATACAGTCCAATTTACATTCGATACTTGGTCCTAAATGAACTTTATTTATTGAGAGTTTCTTTAAGGAATGTCTGAAAAATTGACAGATGGAAACTTCCAAGCTTGAATGGTTGACCCTATAAGCCACAAATTGGCTAGAAATCATTGATAATTAAAGATCATTGTTTGGGGAAGGACAATGCAATACTATGAATGAATGTGTTGATGTATTATTGGAAACAGGTTTTCTGACAACAGTTGAGGTCAGATTAATTGGGGTCAAGGTTACTGTAGCTGGCAAAAACAGATTGTAGTCATCTACCACAGTATTACCATGAAGTCCAAAAATTAGTTAGAGGGTCAGAGACAATATTTGGTGGTGACCAAAGTCTTAAGGGAGAATCTTCCCATTGAGATCAAGCATACTCAGGTACCAGTCCAAATAACAAATATTTATGCCTGCGTGGTATATATTAGAGATTGATCATTGAGACCTTTACTATAAGAAAGATATTTATTTTGACTGAGTTGTAGCCTGGTGTACTGTAAGTAGATGTTCAAGTTGATTGCATCCAGGGAGGATCCATTGGTGTTGGATGAGGAAAGTTTGGAGTTAGAGCATCAAGGACAGTTAAATGAACTGTTGAAAAGATAGGGGTCTGTTTTTGCAATGGACAAGGAAGATTTTGGCCTCACTAATGTAGTGTCCCATATGATACCTATAGTGAATGCTCTTCCCATTAGGGAATAATTTTGTCCTGCCGTTGCTGGGTGATATGTTAGAATTGGAGGGGTTTAGGGAGAGTTCCAGCCCATGGGATGCCCCTAAAGTCATGGTAAAGAAAAATGATAACGGATGTTTTTTGTAGATTTTTATAAATTCAATTCAGTGAACCAAAAGGTTGCATATCCTCTTCCACAAGTTGGAAAGTCATTAACCACACTAAAACAAGCATAGTTGTATTCTGCTTTTGACTTGGCTAGGGGATATTGGTGGATGGAGGTTGTTCCACAGGATCTTAAAAGATTGCATTTACTACTATACAGGAATACTTGGTCTGTATGAATTTAATAAAATGCATTTTGGTTTGTGTAATAGTCCAGCAACTTTCCAGCATTTGATACAATGTTTATGAGATAAGATCTATGAATCTTTGCTTGTGTATATGGATGACGTTATAATGTATTGTCTAGACTCATTTACAGCATTTGGAGACAGTGTTTGAAAGGCAGGCTCAACATGTGTTAAAATATCATGCAATCAAGTGCCACCTTTTATCAGAATCGAGTAATATATCTTGGCCATGTTGTGAGACAAGTAGCTGTATCACCAGAAAACTAGCTGTAATAGGAGATTGGGAAGTGCCAAGTACTGACAAGCAAGTCCTTTCATTTTGGAGATTTGCAGGATATTATAAGCAATATATTGCATTTTTATGCAAGATTGCTGCTCCATTGTACCCCTTGCTTTAAGCCACTGCAGTGAAGAAAAAGATGATGTTCATAAAGTGGACTCTGGATTGCCAAGTTGCTTTTGATGCTATAAAAAGCACACAGACCTCAACCACTCTTGGCCTTCACAGATGTTATTTAACCATTCCAGCTGTATAGCTGTGCCAGTCTGGGGGAATTAGGTTCTCTTCTTTCTGAAGAACAGGATGGGAATGATATTGTAATTGCTTATGTGAATTGGAGCTCACATCCTGCAAATTTAATGATGAGAACTATAATTCTTTTAAGTTGGAACTAAATGCACTCATATGAACTGCAACTGAGAAGTTTAAAGATTATTTATTGGGGACCTGGTTTACAGTTTTTAATCATAATAACCCTTTGATGAATCTTAATAATGCTCATTTGTAGAACAAAGATGAGTTACACAAATAGCTAATAATTAATTTGAAATAAAGAATTGCCCAGAATTTCCAAGTAAGAATGATGATGTTTTGTCTCAATTGCATCAGGTATTGAAAGCCTGCTGTGTGGTAGTGTCCATAAATGTTGAAAAGTTTGTACAGGAGACGCTTATGAGAGTTGGATGGAAGTCACACAATTGGAAACAATGGCAAGATGAAGATAAGGATTTGCGGTGGATGAAAGAATGGGTGATGTATCAAAGATTCCCTCCAAGGTTGGTGTGAAAGGCTAGTTGTGGGTTGCTGTTGGATATGTGATGACATTTGGTGGGGGCAGAATAAAAAAAGGAATCAGAAATGTTATGATCAGTATTAGAAAGGAAGTCCCCTTCTATCAGGCTAACTGTGTATAGGTCTGAAATTTTTGGGGGAAGGATATGTTGGCTCCTTATTAACATAAGTAGTCTTGGATTGTGATCAATCCTTTGCAGTCCTCCCATCCGGTTTATAAAATCAGACAAGAAGGTAGCGATAGGCCTGCAAGAACACTACATCAAAATAATTTGAAGAAATGCAGGTTCCTGTGGAGTGAAGTGGGACCAGGAGAAAATGGGGTTGGTAGAAACAATGCCTTGGATTAAGTTCTGTCTGTGGAGGAATGTGAGTTAAGTAGGTAACAGAGACAGAATCAGGAATCATGAGAAATTTTGATTGTCGGGACAATTATCTTTAGGTGGGGAAGGAAATGTCACAGTGATTATGTTGAACAAAGGATTTTTATTTATTAAGTGTGTTCTTGAATTGAATTATGCAGATTTTCACTTTTTAGTGTTAGTATTATTTTTTGTTAATCATTAAGTTCATTGAGTTTAGGTGTGTCTTTCGTTTCTGCCTGTGTTGCTGGCTTCTCCCATACATAGACAATGTTGCCAACTGGACAATAGAGTCTGTTTCTGTAGGTTCCATGGAGGTACAGCAGGATATAAAGGATGTTTTCTTACTTGGACAGGAGGCAATAATGGATGAAATGGGCGAACAGACATAGAAGAAGTAGTTCATTCCCCCATATGACAGATGGGAGTGTTCCTCAAGGGCTGAACCCGATTAGGACACCTGGAGTGGGGCATGGGAGCTGGAAACCAGGAAATGCAGTACTTTCGGGGTCCTGCTGGGTTGGAGAATGGAATCCAAATACTTTGGAGGAGTATGTTGTTGGAGGTACACTGGATGGCATCTTCGATGGAGTGCTACTCACTACAAGCAAATAAGACGTATGTGTTATTTATTGTATTAAACTGCATGTTGCACAATGTCGTTAATAACCAGTAGGTGGCACCAAGCAATTGATATGTAGTGCACACTAGAGAGTGCTGGGTAATGCAATAAAGAAGTGAGTGGTCAGATACTCCGCACCTTTACGGAAAAAGTTTGTTGATGTGTATTTGTGAAATGAAGTATCACGCAACATAACATAAATTGGCGACAAGTTGTGTCAATGAGAAGAACCGACCACACTGTGTAGTGGCTAGCTAGTGAGCTGGTTTAGACTTATAGGAGCCTCTTTTTCGCCAGCTGAGTCTAAGGTGGGGCGCAAGGTGCTGACAACATGGCTGGAATAATTGGAAAGATGGATCCCTTCGAGGACGCTGGTGAGCAATGGATGACGTATATTGAACGTTTTGAATATTACATACTGGCTAATGACATTACGGCCAAGTGGAAATTGCCTGTGTTGTGTAGTATAATGGGCCCTAAAACGTATGGACTGTAACGCAGTTTGGTAGCGCCTACGAAGCCAGGGGAGATGGAGTATCGCTGTGTTGTGGAGGTTTTACAAGCCCATTTCGCCCAGAAACCACTCGTGATAACGGAGAGATACCGGTTCCACAAGCGTAATCAGGGGGAAGGGGAAATGATAGCACAGTACGTAGCGGTGCTGAAAAGTCTTTCGGAACATTGTGAGTTCGATACATATTTCGAAGACGCACTACGAGACAGGTTTGTTTGTGGACTAAAGTGTGAAACTGTTCAGAAGCACCTGTTGACTGAGAAAGATCTCACATTTCAGAAAGCAGTTGATTACGCAGTTTCAGTGGAGACGGCAGCACGTGACGTGCAGCAGTTAAGTGGTTTCCTTAAAGCGAATATGGTGCTTTCTAAAAACTGTGACAAATGCCACAGTTGCGGGAAAATGAATCATACTGATGATGACTGCTGGTATAAAACCTGTGACTGCCACCAGTGTGGAAAAAAAGGAGACACTAAGAGCATGTGTAGGAACAAAACCAAAAGCTATCAGGACAGAGAAAAGAAATGGAAAGAGGGAAATCTTACTCAGAAGGATAATGCAGTTAAGCGAAGGATGCAAAATAAGAAGATAATTAATTATGTTGAGGAAGGGAAAGATGAAAGTGAGATTGAAGAAAATAAATCTGATACTGACAATGAGTTAGGACTGTATTCGTTGTCTCAAAAAGGCAAATATTCACAAATGTCCGTGCTGTCTATAGTAAATGGGAAGAATGGAAATGGAATTGGATACAGGGGCTGCAGTGTCTTTGATTCCTTGGGAGCAATACTGAGCACACTGAGCCAAGTGGCTCTGCAACCCATGGATATTATGCTAAAGACGTACACTGGGGAGCCGCTGGCACCAGAAGGTGTTATCAAAGTGAAGGTCAAATTAAATAATCAGTGTGCTAAGTTGCCTTTGTATGTAGTGAAAGTAGACGCACCCCCACTGTTTGGTAGAGAATGGCTGAAAGTTATTAAACTGAACTGGAAAGACTTAAAGATGGTACATGCCATTGAGCAAAGAAAAAAAGAAAACTTGGAGTCTGTGTTAAAGAGACACTCAGCTGGTTTCTCTAAAAAGCTAGGCACAATGAAAGGAATTAAAGCCAGACTAACTCTCAGACTCAACAGTGTACCCAAATTCTGTCCACCACAGAATGTCCCTTATTGCTCTTCGACCTCGAGTTGAGGCCAAGCTAAAATGCCTGACTGAGCTTGGAGTGATCTCACCAGTGGAGCACAGTGACTGGGCCACACCCGTGGTGCCCATAAGCAAAAATGATGGTACAATTAGACTTTATGGGGATTTCAAGATCACACTCTACCCAGCTCTCTGTGTGGATAAGTACTCAATTCCACACATTGAGGACCTTTTTGCCTCTCTAGCAGGTGGTCAACACTTTAGTAAGTTAGAATTGTCAAATGCCTATCTACAGATGGAGGTGGAAGAGAAGTCTAGGAAGCTTCTGACTATCTAAATGCAAAAAGGGCTATTCTGTTTTAATCGCTTACCCTTTGGTGTAGCATCATCGCCCGCTTTATTTCAGAAGGCTATGGACCAAATGCTTCTTAGACTGCCATATACTCAGTGTTACCTGGATGACATCCTTGTGAGTGGCACTGATGAGCAGACCCACCTCAAAACTCTGAATACAGTTCTGGGTAGGCTAGAGGAGTGTGGCCTGCATCTCAAACAAGAGAAGTGCTTGTTCTTCCAGGAGTCTGTGGAATACTTGGGTCACAAAATTGATGCAGCAGGACTTCAAAAATCACCAGAAAAGGTGTGTGCCATTGTGGAGGCCCCAGCACCACAAGAAGTTAGTCAATTACGATCTTTTCTGGGAATGATAAACTACTACGGGCGTTTCACCTGTCCACTATCCTGAAACCACTGAATGAACTGCTAAATAAGGAGAAGCAAAGGCAGTGGATATCAGCCTGTGTGTCCATTTTCCAGGAAGCTAAATCACTTTTAGTATCACAGGAGGTAGTTCTGCCCCTTCGACTCGCGTGCAACGCTTCACCTTATGAGGTTGGAGCTGTGCTCTTGCACGTCATGTCTGATGGCAAAGAAAAACTGATAGCCTATGTATCACAAACTCTTAGTAAAGCGGAACAAAAATTATGCTCAGATCGAGAGGGAGGTGCTAATGATAGTCTTTGCAGTACGCAAGTTCCACCAGTACCTCTACAGTAACAAGTTCACGCTGCTCACGGACCTTCGCCCATTAACCTCCATCTTGAGCCCATTGAAAAGTTCGGCGTCAATGACTGCAGCCCGAATGCAGCGTTGGGCACTTCTCCTGTCTGCGCATGATTACACCATTCAATATCGGAAAGGTGCATTGAATGCAAATGCTGATGGTCTTTCACGCTTACCACTCCCCCATGTTCTTGAAGAGAAACTAAGCGCAGTAGATGTATCTTACACATCTTAGTTGGACACCCTACCAGTCAGTAACACCGAGATCAGATGGCACACCATGTCTGACCCCATTTTATCTCGTGTTGTGGAAATGGTCACCACTAGGCATTTTCCAGATGCAAGGGATGCAGATGAAGAGCTGGCACCCTACTTACTGTGCTGGCATGATCTCACAATACAACTGGGATGCCTCATGTGGGGTGTGAGAGTGATTTTTCCACCAAAACTGCGCCCCCGGGTTCTGAAAGAGCTTCCATATAGCACATCCAGGTATAGTGCGAATGAAAAGCTTGAAACATAGTTATGATGGTGGCTTGGCCTCAACTCTCAAATTGAGCTCCAGGCTAAATACTGCCACTCTTGTCAGAGTATGCAAAAAGTGCCTGGGTTAGCACCTTTACACCCTTGGATGTGGCCCACCAGTCCCTGGGAAAGGATGTATGTGGACTTTGCGGGTCCATTTGAAGGAAATATGTACCTGGTCATGATAGATGCACATTCCAAGTGGCCTGAGGTGCATATTATGGACAACACCACAGCCGGTAAGACCATTCAAGTGCTCAGGAGCCTTTTTAGTCGATATGGCATTCCACACATCCTTGTGAGTGATAACAGACCTCAGTTCTGTTCTGAAGAGTTTAGTACATTCTTGAAGTCCAACAGAGTAAAATACATCTGCTCAGCACCATACCATCCTGCCACCAATGGCTTGGCTGAGTGTTTCGTGTAGACATTCAAACATTCCTTAAAATCTTCTAGAGGTACAGCAACAATGCCTGAATACATTGCTGTTAACATACCGCAATACCCTCATGCAACAACAAAGGAGACACCAGCTATGTTGTTCCTTGGACGCAAGCTGCGATCACGGCTGGACTTCCTGAAACCCAGTGTTGCTGATGTAGTGCACAGGTCAAAAGATGCTCAAAAAGAGTGCCGCCAACCACACTTCAAGGACAGACAATTTGATGTAGGTGAGCCTGTCCTCGTACATGATTATAGGAAGGGGGAGAAGAAGTAGACCTAAGGTGTTGTTATGGAGAAGACTGGACCAGTGTCATACAAGATAAATGTGGGACAACAAGGGGTATGGAAACGCCATGTGGACCAGAGGCTGACACGTCCCGATCCAGAGCTTCAGCAGGCTGCAGTGAACCTTCCTGAGGACCCCCTAGTCTTACTACCCCAGAGTGATAGTGGTACCACACATCACCCTAGTACATCTCATCATGACAAGAATGATCAAGTTCCAGAGATAGATATACCACTGAAAACACCCAAGTCCACTGATTCATGACACACAGAGCATACTCTGGTAACAGAGACTGTCGGACGTTATCCTGTGAGGATCACTAAACCACTGTCGCGCTACCGTAATGAGTGAACATCCACTGAGATAGAGAACTTACAAGTGTGTGACTATTAGAGTTCAGAGACATATTCTTTTTCAGAGTTCTGAGATATATTTGTTATAAAAAAAAAAAACTGTGTTATTGACAATCACTCTTAGCAGGGAGGAGATATGTTATGTATTGTATTAAACTACATGTTGCACAATGCCGTTAATAACCAGTAGGTGGCACCAAGCAATTGATATGTGGTGCACACTAGAGAGTTTTGGGTAATGCAATAAAGAAGTGAGTGGTTGGATACTCCGCACATTTACAGAAAAAGAATGTTGATGTGTATTTATGAAATTAAGTATCACGCAACATAACAGTATGCATTGTCGAGGGGACAAAATCACTGCAAAGTGTTGTGGAAAATCTTGTTGTCTCAAGATAAAAACAGTGACAGGCCAGCTGCTCTATTGCAGTTTCCCAACAACAAGCCCATAAGGCACAAGAAGACTAGAGTGGTCTTCATTATTATACCCTGAATGCTGGGTCACTCACACAAGAATCTCCAATGAAAAGACTGGAGATAAGTGACTTTCTTTTCTTTCCAGTTGATGATGAGTGGTCTTGGAATTAGTGTCTGAATTCTGCCAATAAATTGTTTTAGACGGAACAGACTGTCCCTGTAAAGAAACTTCCAGACTAATTTTACCATAGTGCCATGGAAAACCCAATTGTGTATGCACAAGAGCAGCACTTGCTGGACTCACAAAGATGTGACGGGATTCAGGAAGTTCCACCTGAAGTCAGACAAGCAGATCAGAAATCCGAATAGATCTCCGAAAACTGCAGGAGCTTTTAACACCAATAACAGTGCTTCAGTCCATGTTAAATACTGTGTTAAATGAGGACACAGTCAAAGTGCCACTGGAAGCAGTTATTCAGTACTTAAGGACTTGGACTGCTGCCTGGAATGGATTTGACCATACAGGTAAACATTCCCTGTATGGTACAGCATAAAGGAATGCAGTGTGAAGGGATTCCCAAAATCACAGAGGGGAATCAGTCAATACTTCATTCAACAATTCTGCTAAAACGTCTCCCCATGGTTGGACATCAAGTTATGGAGGTTGCAACCAGACCACTGAAGTCCAAATGGGCAAAAAGATAAGAACGTTTTGCAAAGGGTCCCTGGAGAATATTAAAGGGAACCAAGTAGCATTTGCTCCTACAGAACTAAAAGATGTCAGAAAAAAAAAAATCCCTCTAGTTTAATAGAGGCCACTCAAACAGTATCCGGGTCAGATTAAAAAGAGCGCCCGCAGCCTCACTTATTTATATCTAAGTCAGGAGACAACAGACAGCAATATATGGGAAGTGGAAGGAGAAAATTTGTAATTGTCTATTGTGGTTGGTGTTTTGTAAGGAACGTGTTAAAAGGTGAATAAAAATATTTTATTTGAACCCACAATTGTGCTGGTGTCCGTGGTTTGAGGCTCAGTGGTACTCCCTTGTGGTAACAGACTCATAGTCAGATTCAACTTCTTAGTTATGTTGGTCTTTTTGCCAGATGAACGACCAAGCTAAAGACTGTAGGAATTAATGAAAGACTGAGCTGTTTTCCTTTCTGTGTTCTTAAACCATCTTCCAATTACACAATCCAAGTCACTGCCACATTTGTTTCCCCTGCTTCTTACCACTCATGTTCCCCAAAGCAGCACCATGCTGTCATTTCTCACTGTCCTTATCATACATTTTCTTTATATAGTGTTCATTAATAATAAGAGTAGAGATAATAATGATAAAAAACAAGATTAGAATATTTAATAGAAGATCCTCAGCAACAGGTTGATGGAGGTGTCTTGTCTCACATTACTTGAGCTATAATGTTCTGCTTCTTAGGCTATTGTAGCTACACTGAAACTCATTACACTGTTTTGTTGTGACCAAATACAATGGAGAATAGTGACAATGTATACTATAAACCTTTATAAGTATAAAAAATCTACCACATCCTGAAAACGTCCATTATCAGATATAATTCTACAAAGCAAAATATTTCTGATTTTTTTTTTACTTTCAACAAAATGCACAATACCTACTATATTTTTTATTATTTATTGATTCATATCTGCACAAGCAATGGACATGGGTAATATGTTTAAAAATAATTTAAATAAAAAAAACAGCAACAATATGTATTAATAAACAAACTGAGATGAACTTAATTCATGCAATTGAAGGTGTAGCATAAAAGTATTACTTTAAAATGCGTTCTTTTTGAATATTAATTTATGTCACCTCATAATGATGTTTTCTATTAACAGATCTATATTAAGAACTGATGGATAAATAAATCTTATGCAGTTTTTCTAAATGTGGCATTATAGTACCTCTCCAGGAATCAACAACATATTGCGGTGGAGAGGTTTGAATGCCTCGTGACCCAGGAAGCTATGTTGTCCAGAGCAGAAGCTCCTCATAGGGCCTCCCAAGACAAACTGGTCTCAGGTTGGGGATCAGACAAAGAGCGATTCAAATTCCCTAATAATTCAAACCCATACATTTATAAAAAGTAACCCACTTGGTAAGGGGTTACCAGGGCCTTCACCTAGAGCCAGGCATCGGAGGTGACCACAAGTGAGCACCTTGGTCGGACCTTCCATGGGGCCTGATTAGACACAACCCAAAAACGTAACTTGGGACTGCACCTCTGTGAACCCACCACCTGCAGGAGGAATAGGGGCCAGGTGCAATGTGACCTGGGGGGTGATTGAACACAGAGGCTTTGGCACACATATTAACTGACTCTTGGAATGTGGAATGTAACCTTTCTTGGGGGGAGGAAGGAGCCAGAGTTGGTTGTGAATGAGGCAGACAGATACCAACTAAAAATAGTTAGACTCATGTCTACTCACTTGCTCAGTTCTGGAACCAAACCCTTCAAAGGAGTCTGGACTCACCTTTACTCTGGAATTGCCCAGGGGTAAGGTGTCGGGGTTGGAATGGGCTTCTATTAATTTCTTCCTGATTAATGCTATTTTGGAGTTTGTCCTGTACAATGAGAGGGCTGCCTCTCTGTGGCTGAAGGTCATGAAGAGGACAACCTTACCTACCATATGTACCTGTGCATCAAATGTTAGTTTGGAGTACCAAGCCTTCTTGGAGTCACTGGAGGGGATCCCTTAGTTCTGCTGTGAGATTTGACCATGTGGGTAATAATGGAGACACCTGGAGAGTTGTGATTGGGAGGAATTGCCTCCCTGATCTAAACCCAAGCAGTGTTTTGTTATTGAACTTTTGTGCTAGTTATGGTTTATCCATAACGAACACCATGTTCGAACATAAGGTGGCCCATAGTAAAAAAGGTAAAAAAGCACCTAAGGTCAGAAGGTGTGCAAGGCAAAAAAGCTTTTCCCGCATCCTGGGAGAGACTAGGGGCATAGAGTCCAAATTGGCATTTTTCAAAGCCTCCACTGTGGAAGTGACCACAAAGAGCTGTGGCCTGTAGGCCAAAGGTGCATTCACAGTGGCAACCCAATGACCAAATGGTGGACACCAGAGGTGAGGGATGCCATAAGGCTGGAAAAGGAGGCCTTCCATTTATGGTTTGCATTGGAGACTCCTGATGCAGCAGAGAGCTACTGACAGGCCAAAGGGGCTGTGGCCTTGGTGGTCAAGGAAGCAAAAGGGTGTGGCAGGAGTTTTGAGATACCATGGAAAATGACTATTGATCGGGCTCATAGAGGTTCTGGCAAACCATCAGGCAACTAAGAAAGAGAATGCAGGGATTCACCCAGGCTGTTCACAGAAAGGGTGGAGAAGTGCTGACCCAAACTGAAGATGTTGTTTAGCAATGGAAGTAACACTTTGAGGAGCGAAGTGAGCAGGAATTCTTTATAAATAAAAATTTTCATTTTCACAAAAATGTTTTGAAAACAGTGACAATCCAAAGGGCACAAATGGCACAAGGAGTTGTCTGAAATAGACCTTGTCCCAATACATGAATCTAAAGGTGAAGTAAAAAACAGAGCATAACGTCAAAAATCGAGACATACACAAAAAGCACATAAAAATCACCAGAGAAGCCCTCTAATTCCAACCCTTCCAACATCATACTTTTACTCATTAGCTCTGGAAAACAAACTTCCTGCAGTAGGAAAGCTCCTTAATGCATTATTTTTTAAAAACTTTATGGTGCCTAAGACTTTTGCATTTTTAAAGTAGAACACTTCTCAGCAAGTTGAAACTACTGCTAAAAGAAAACAAACTTACTGAAGAAAATATCTGAAAGTGTAGGAAAGCTCCCTTCTTGATGAATTATCCTTCTTTTTTAACTCATGAAAAAACATGCTTCAGCAATCCAGATTTGTGTCAGACTCATCAAAGGAGTAAAGAGGAAGTACTGTATGTTTTCCCCACTATTTGAATTTGAAACCAGGTGTGCTACAGCATCTTGAAACTTGCTATTTCACCAGCTGAGTCCCTCTCACTTTATTTATATTTATATTATTTTTACTAAATGTCTAAATATCACAAAGGAATAGTTAACCTAAAAGTTACATTTTCACAATTGCATTCTTAATCTGACAAATATAAATAGTTTAAGTGAAACTTATATTCCAATTACAAATAGCGATTAGTGAACTCCACTGAGTTTACTTTGCCTCGAGCTCAGTGAAATCATAGAACTCTTTCGGAACTTAACTGAACATGATGAAAAGCATGGAAGTCAATGACGAAGGAACAACTGAAATAGTTTAGAGTAAGTTATAATGGTGCCATGGTCTTTTGCCAGGTACTCACTTCTCTCACTTTGCTGCTATTATTAAATAAGCACAACACTAATTCACATAGATTCTTAGCACTCTGTATAATAAAATTAATGGGGCTATCTCATGTATTACACACAGGACACATGCAAGTCCATATAAAAAGACTTTAACACACAATTACACTAATACATTTCCTGTTTCCTTCTCTGTGCATGTTTTGCGCTTAAATGTAAATTTCTCTGTATTTCAAGATGGCAATCCATCAATGAGAGGATAAAGTTAGATCCCAGACCAATTGAAAGATGAGGGAAAGATGTTATTGACAAATTAATGTAACAATCAGTAAAGTACTGAAATGATCTTTCTAAGAGAGGACAAGGATATTGCAAGATAAAGAATAGGATTACTTGATAAAAATGTTGCAAACAAGAATCTGTAGTCCTTAAGAGCTGTTGTAGATCAAAGTAAATAAAGACAAAAGGGTACATAAGAGGCACAAAACATGAATGATTCAAGGATAATATTACCAAGCAAATCACTTAAAAATGAATTTCAAACCAAATCAAGGCAAACAGATTAATGAAGTAACTACTTATCAATCTTCTTTTTCTTCTTTCAGCTGCTCCAATTAGGGGTCGCCACAACAGATCTTCTTCTTCCATATCTTTCTGTCCTCTGCATCTTGCTCTGTTACACCCATCACCTGCATGTCCTCTCTCACCACATCCATAAAACTTCTCTTAGGTCTTCCTCTTTTTCCTCTTCCCTTGCAGCTCTATCCTTAGCATCCTTCTACCAATATAACCAGCATCTCTCCTCTGCACATGTCCAAACCAATGCAATCTCGCCTCTCTGACTGCCTCCCAACCGTCCAACTTGAGCTCACCCTCTAATGTACTCATTTCTAATCCTGTTCATCCTCGTCATGCCCAATGCAAATCTTTGCTTCTTTAACTCTGCCACCTCCAGCTCTGTCTCCTACTTTCTGGTCAGTGCCACCATCTCCAACCCATATAACAAAGCCTGTACCTGTAGACCTTCCCTTTCACTCTTGCTGATATCCGTCTGTCACAAATTACTCCTGATACTCTTCTCCACCCATTCCACACTGCCTGCACTCACTTTATCACCTCTCTTCCATAACCCCCATTACTCTGTACTGTTGATCCTAAGTATTTAAACTCATCCACCTTCGCCAACTCCACTCCCTGCATCCTCACCATTCCACTGACCTCCCTCTCATTTACACACATGTATTCTGTCTTGTTCCTACCCTCTCATTCCTCTCCTCTCTAGAGCATATCTCCACCTCTCCAGGATCTCCTCAACCTGCTCCCTACTATCACTATACTGTAGATCACAATGTCATCAGCAAACATCATAGTCCACAGGGACTCCTGTCTAATCTTGTCTGTCAACCTGTCCATCACCATTTCAAATAAGAAAGGGATCAGAGCCAATCCCTCATGTAATCCCACCTCCAACTTGAATGCACCTGTCACTCCTACCGCAGACCTCACCACTGTCACACTTCCCTCTTACATATCCTGTACAACTGTGACGTACTTCTCTGCCACTCCCGACTTCCTCATACAATACCACAACTACTCTCGAGACACCCTGTCATATGCTTTCTCCAGGTCCACAAAGACGCAATGCAACTCCTTCTGGCCTTCTTTAAACTTCTCCATCAACATCCTCAGAGCAAACATTGCATCTGTGGTGCTTTTTCTTGGCATGAAACCATACTGCTGCTCACTAATCATCACCTCACTTCTTAACCTAGCTTTCACTACTCTTTCCCATAACTTCATGTTGTGGCTCATCAATTTTATTCCCCTGTAGTTACTGCAGTCCTGCACATCCCGTTTATTCTTAAATATCAGCACCAGTACACTTCTCCACTCTTCAGGCATTCTCTCACTTTCCAAGATTCCATTAAACAATCTGTTTAAAAATGCCACTGCCATCTATCCTAAACACCTCCATGTAATCTTGACCAACGGCTTTTCCATTTTTCATCCTCTCCATAGCTGTCCTTACTTCCTCCTTGCTAATCCGTTGCACTTCCTGATTCACTATCTCCACATCATCCTCATTGTTCTCTCTCTCATTCTCTTCATTCATCAGCCTCTCAAAGTACTTTTTCCATCTGCTCAAGACACTCTCCTTGCTGGTGAGTACGTTTACATCTTTATCCTTTATCACCCTAGCCTGCTGCACATTTTTCCCAGCTCGGTCCCTCTGTCCAGTAAATCGGTACAGGTCCTTTTCTCCCTCCTTAGTGTCCACCTGTCATACAACTCATCATATGCCTTTTCTTTAGCCTTCACCACCTCTCTCTTCACCTTGTGCCTTATCTTCTTGTACTCTTCTCTACTTTCTGCATCTCTCTGACTATCCTACTTCTTCTTTGCCATAATCTTCCTCTGTATACTCTCCTGTATTTCCTCATTCCACCACCAGGTTTCCTTTTCCTCCTTCCTCTTTCCAGATGTCACATCAAGCACCCTTCTTGCTGTCACCCATACAACATTTGCTGTAGTTTCCCAGCTGTCTGGTAACTCTTCACTGCCACCCAGTGCATGCCTCACTTCCTCCCTAAACCTTGCAGTCTTCTTTTTTCAACTTCCACCATTTGATCCTTGGCTCTGCTCTCACTTTCTTCCTCTTCTTGATCTCCAATGTCATCCTACAGACCACCATCCTATGCTGCTTAACTACACTTTCCCCTGCCACCACTTTGTAGTCTTTAATCTCCATCAGATCAACTCTTCTGCATAGGATGTAATCTACTTGTGTGCATCTTCCTTCACTCTTGTATGTAGCCCTATGTTCCTCCCTCTTTTAAAATACATATTCACCAGAGCCATGTCCATCCTTTTGGCAAAATCCACCATCCTTTGACCTTCTTCCTTCCTCTCCTTGACAACATAACTACCCATCACCTCCTCGTCTCCACTGTTCCCTTCACCAGCATGCCCATTTAAATCACCACTTTCTGTCCCTTGGGTACACTGTTCATTAATTCATCCAACTCACTCCAAAAATCTTCTTTCTCACCCATTGCACACCCAACTTGCTGTCCATTTGCACTAAAAACATTCATAATCACATCTCCAATTTTGAACTTCATAATCATTACTCTGTCTGACACTCTTTTCACCTCCAAAATACTCTTGACATACTGTTTCTTCAGAATAACCTCTACTCCATTTCTCCTCCCATCCACACCACAATAGAACAATTTGAATCCACCTCCGATCCACCTGGCCTTACAACCCCTCCATTTAGTCTCTTGCACTCACAATATATCAACCCTCCTTCTCTCTATCATATCTGCTAACTCTCTCCCCTTACCAGTCATGCTACCAACATTCAAAGTTCCTACCCTCAGTTCCACTCTCTTTACTTTCCTCCTGTTCTCCTGCCTCCGGACACATCTCCCCCCTCTTCTTCTCCTTCTTTTTTTTCAGCCAACAGTAGCCCAATTTCCGCCAGCACCCTGTTGACTAATAGTACTGATGGCCATCGTTGTTAACCCGGGGCTCGACTGATCTGGTATGGAAATTTGTATTGTTGTCCGCATATTGATTTGGAAACATTTTACACCGGATGCCCTTCCTGATGTAACCCTCCCCATTTATCCGGCACAAAGAAACACACTGGTTTGTGCATCCCCTGTGGCTGGGTTAAGTGACTACTTATCAATGAGGCTTGATTATTTAATTTAAACTAGTGGGTGTATTTACCTTTCTGCTTTCCTCTAAATTTGAACAGTTTTCCTATCCTATAGGAAAACATAACAGATCTTGAGATTCAAATTGGCCCAGATATACAGTACAAATAAAAAGTATTCACCCCCTTAGATGTGTTCACATTCTACTGCTGTAAAACACTGAATTACAGTGAAGTTAATGTGGCTTTTAGCATGTACTGAAAGAAAAAGACTCTTCAAACTCAAAGTGAAACCGGATTTCTGAAAAGTAATCTAAATAAACTACAAATATAAAACACAACATAATCAATCAGATAAGTATTCAGCTCCTTCAGGTCAGTATTTTGTAAATACACCTTTGGACTTTTCAGACCATTGAACTTTCTTCCAGCTAGCTTCAGAGTTTCCCATGTACCTTCTTTCAAATGATAGACATTGTTTAACAGTGACTTTCCCTTTGCCACTCTCACATAAAGCTGTGATTGTTGAAGTACACAAGCAACAGTTGTTCTATGATCAGTCCCTACTATCTTATCCACAGTAGCTTGCAACTCCTTTGCAATTATCATGGGCATCTTGGTGGCCTGCCTCTCTAGCCTTCTTCTTGCACGATTGCTTAAACTTTGTGGATGACCTACTCTAGGGAGATGTACAGCTGTGCCATATTCTTTGCAATACTTAATGACTAATTTACTCCAATATTCAGTGGCTGGTAAATTTTCTTGTATTCATCATATAACTTGTTGTTTTCAGTCCCATTTCCACTGATCTGCTTAGAGTGTTCTTTAGTCTTCATTGTTTAGGTTAGACCATAATAGCATCTCACCACAAAGTGGACCTTCCAGATATTGGTGTATTTAAATTACAATAAATCATAATCCCTTCAGAACAAATGAGTGAACTCCTTTTGACTAAATATGTGATTTCACAAACCAATTAGCTACACAAGAGATGCTTTCGGTGTATCATATTAAAAGAGGTAAATATTTATGGAATCAGTTATTTTTTGTTTTGTATTTATGCTTAATTTAGCTCAATTTTCACTTTGACATTACAGAGTCTTTTTCTGTTGTTCTGTGTGAAAAAGGACAAATTAGATCTACTGTGTTGTATAACAATCACACCTGAAAATTGCCAAGAGATTAATACTTTTTATAGACACAGTATATTGTAAATTATGCTATATGGTTTGTAGCATTAAGAAAAAAAGAAACTTTTTTGCTGATAGTTAAATTAACAGCTTTCAAATTATCAGTCTATGATCTTCACAGAATTTATGAAGTGAAAGGGCAAGGGAAATTCTCTTGGAGTTAAGAGAAATCTAAGTGGATCCATAAAAGCATTCTCATCAATGTATACAGCACATGTAGGTTGAGGCTAAGAAAACACTGAGTGGTTGTCTTACAATATCAAGCAAGAAGAGACTGATTCAAAGTTGGTACATAAATAGACATGAAAATAGTCTTCCCTCCTCCTAACTCTTTTAATAAATAACAGAAGTCTATATATATGGTACAGTGTGAAGTAACCAGGGCACGTGCAACTGATCTAACCCTGACACAAACAGGCAGGGCGCCAATTGCCACATAGTACATGGTTTATTTAGACAGTGCTGTTTTCCACAGCACACAAAACCAGAGCTCAACACAGTCCCTTTGGCCACTGGTTCTTCCGCCTCCACTCCTCCTCAGGCATTGTCCTCTTCCTCCTGACTCAGTCCATTAAATTCTGGTGACCAGCTCCTTTTAATAGGGCACCCAGAAGGACTCCAGGTTCCCCACAAGCTTCTTCGGACTTGCAGTCAAATAGGGTCCTGAAAATGTCCATCTGCAGTCGCTGATCAAGATGCAATTTGCTCAGATGTCTGGTTTTATTTATGGTACAGGAAACACTCACCTGTACCGATGCATCTTTCTGGCTGGAGAGTCCCACGCCAAGCTTTCTGAGGCATTCCTGAATTATCCCCAGGGGCACTCCGGCCTTTTTCTCTAGCCTCTCTATCAGCTGCCTCAGAAATAAAGAATATCTATTGGCTATAGAATAATCTTCAAATTCTGTACAGCTGATACCAG
Organism: Polypterus senegalus; assembly: GCF_016835505.1. Taxonomy (NCBI): domain Eukaryota; kingdom Metazoa; phylum Chordata; class Cladistia; order Polypteriformes; family Polypteridae; genus Polypterus; species Polypterus senegalus. Next base: position 114,686,266 of record NC_053162.1, read on the forward strand.
GTAAATTATCTTGGCTAGCGGCAGAGTTGGGGGTTTTCTCATCCTGACCCACCAGCCGGGAGCCATCAAACATGCTTGCATCCTGAACACTCAGGAGTTCATTGGAGCAGACGTTCGTCAGCCCCACTTGTAGCCAACCATCCACGGGAGTCCTCAAACTCGAGTGAGAACAAGATTGTTCTTTGCTCAATAACAATTTAAAAACTACCATTCCAGGATTTGCACATTCTAAACATACTTGAATGGAACACAAATTCAGGAAATTTATAATGTATTGTATTTCCTGCCCTGCATTAAATTAGGCGGAGTTCTTATTTTATGGGCAGCACCATAAACAATCCCCTGCATGTGAAGATGATATTAGCATTGCCTAAAGAAAAAAATAGGAACCTTAGAAAATAAAAATGATCAATTTATGGACTTCATATGAAATATGGGGGATCTTTGTTTTATGTTACCTGCCAGGACACCAGAACTATGAAAAGATCTTGTCAAAGTTTGTAAATTGGCAAAATCTTCCTAAACCAATTTTCACTTTCTCTGTTTGTGGATCTAACATGGTGATACTGTTCTTTAACAAATAATCCAAGCACGCTTGCTTCTAAAATTATAAATAAATAATAATAAAATTGCAGTTTATTCATAACATAAGTAAAATAGAAGATGAATGCATAAAAGTTATAAAGACACAAATCAACAGCAAATATAATAAAACATGTTATCTCAATTTAATCCTTTTCTCTTCTAAAAAAAAGTGCACAGCACTTGTTAAAGGACAAAACATTATTCATTTAGTGTCAGTTTTTAAATGATCATGTCACAGTTCTTGTCTTTCAGCCAATAAGTGAATACATTCTTAGCTAGCTGTAATGTTCCTCATTTGCTAAACTTTATTTGTTTATAAATGGTCTGCACTTGGTTATCACCTAACAAATCCATGAATATGTAATATATGTGTGTGTGAGACTCTTCTCTGAATGTGCAAACATAACCATGGCAAACATCAACACACATATAAGAAGTGCATCAACAAATCCTTCCCACACCTGACCCAATGATATATAGTGGATTTAGAAAGTATTCTGATCCCTTCACTTTCTTGAAACTTTCATTATGGTGTGCATTTAATTTGAAATTAATAATTTGCCAGTTTTGCTTATCAATTTACATTCACAAACCCATAATGACAAAGTGAAAACATGGTTTCAGAAGGGTTTGCAAATATTTACAATACAATAAAATCCAAAATCTCATTTATCAACTATCCTCAAGATTTGTCTTGAATTTGATTGCATTCCACCTGTGGAAAATTGAATTGATGAGGAATAGTTAGAAAAGGTATACAGTTGTGTAAATAAGGTCTCATAATTCACAATGCATGTCAGGACAAAAACCAAGCAATGAAGTCTGAGGAACTCTCTGTAGACCTCTGCAATAAAATTACACCAGGACAAGAGTATAAAACTATTTCTAAAGCTTTGGGTTTTCCCAAGAGAACAGTTGTCTTTAATAATTTTAAAACTGAAGTAGTTTAGAACCAACAGGACTCTTCCTGGAGTTGGTTGTCAAACCAAACTTAGTAACTGAGCAAGAAGAGCCTTAGTCAGGTAAGTCTCCGGATGAGGTGGAAGAACCTGTTTGAAGGATGACCATTTCAGCAGCTTTTGATCAATCGGGCACATATTATAACCCTCTTGGAGTTAAATGGCTCTGTGAGAGTGAGGGAAAAGGTTCTCTGAAATAAAGAAATAAAGTGAACTCTTTGGGCAGAAATCCAAGCACTTATTTTGGCAAAGACAATGCACTGCTCATCCCCTGCCTAATAAAATTCCAATCGTGAAGTATGGTGGTGGCACATCATGATACAAGGTGCTTTTCAGCACCAGGTACTGGGAGACTGATCAGAATTGAGGGAAGAATGAATGCAGCAAAAAGAGAGAGGTTCTTGCTGCAGAGTGTACTTGACCTCAGACTGCAGTGATGATTTAACTTTCAATATGACATTAACCCAAAACATACAGCCCAGACAACACTTTGGATCAAGTCTCTGAATATCCTTGAGTGGCCCAGCCAAAGCCCAGACCCATGAAACATCTGTGGAGACACCTGAAGATGGCAGATTTATGAACATTTCTCATTCAGTCTAAAGGAGATCAAGATGATATGATATACAGTATATATATATATATATATATATATATATATATATATATATTGTCACGCTTTGCTGAGTAGGAGGCCGCGGACGGACCTTGCACCGCTTCGAAAGACGTTCGACGGCAGGGAGTGGTGGGGTACTAACCTTTCTCCTTTGTCCTACAGGAAAAAAGACGCTCCGCCGTTGTAACCTTCCCGCAGTACGTCCACTTCCTTGACGTCCATCTTCCTTGACGTCAGCAGTCCCATCCTCCATCACGGTTCCTTCCCAGCATTCCTCCACTTCCGGCTCCTCCCCTATAAAATGGTCACTGACGCCTCGGAACGGCGTCGCGCATATGAACTGTTTTGTTTATATCTTTGACCCTTTTGTTTCTTTATTGTGGAGTGTCCGCAATATATGGGGCCGGAAAACCCCAACCCTTTATACTGTCTGTGCTTTCTTTTACTATATATATATATATATATTGTAACAGATTCAGAAGGAGACAGCAAAAAGGTTTGGGGTTTTCCGGCCCCGTATATTGCAGACGATCCACAATAAAGAAAAAAAACAGGTCAAAATACAAACAAAACAGTTCATATGCGCGACGCCATATCATGGCGTCGGCGGCCCCCGGCGAGTACTTTTCACTCATAACCTTCATCTAAATAAAATTAGTGAGCCAGTGGTGGCATGCTCCCATGAAATCGGTTCCCTGGTCATACCCAGTGACTCACTACAATTAGTCTATGAACCCATGAAGATTTGATTTTGTCTTTATTGGGAGAGGTGGGCTGTTTGTGCAGGAAAGCTGAAAACCATTGAATACTCATATGTAAGTACAATTCATAGAAGGTAGCAACAAGGAATAAGAGGCACATGAAGTAGTGTGGCCAAAGGTGGCGGTGGAAAGGCAATCGTCCACCAACTTGGAGCCTCTACGTCCACCCAATTTTTAGTTTTCAAATTGAAATATATAAATAATATATATTTTATTTAAACTTGTTTTGATATGTATTTTAATACTATTTGTCATCCCATATGACATAAAATATATCAATATTTAATTTAGTATGTTATGACCACACCCTCATCCAATCATCCTATTGAGTGCTACATGTGTATGAGTGATTGTTTGCTCACAGCTTTTGTCAATGGTATTTAAATGGATGGAGTACAGAATATTTAGAAATGCTGCATTTTGCCAACCATGCTACCATTTCCCTGATGCCAACATGGACATTCAATTCTTCAAGACTGATTTAAATGACTTGAAACACATGTACCAATTATGTTCTAAACTTGAATCTAACAAAGCACATTTATCTGCAGTGGTCAAAGCACCGGCCTTTAGAGAAAACTACCAGCCTGGAAAAGGAAATATCCTTAATCAACTGAATAAGGACACAAAGGCAAAGAACTTTATTAGGAACCGAACACACATCAATGTAGTAATGATCGTTCTGCTTTTGTGTGCCAAACAAGATATACCATTACATGGCCCTGATATCCAAAATGAACTGTTAGAAATTGCTGCGTCGCTTTTTCTCAAAAAGACGAAAGTAGAGTTACATACACAACCAGACACATATTTTGTTGTTTTGGCAGACAAATGTATGGATTTGTTTAAATGAGAACTAATTGCTGTTTATGTGAGATATCTTTATAAGGGTGAATTAAAAGAGAGAACGGTCGGGTTTATTGCAACAGGAGACACGAATGACATTGCTGAAAAGATTTTGGAGGTGTTGACACCACTACTACTGGACCCTGCATTATTTGTTGGCCTCAGTTTTGATAGAGCCATAGTTAGGTTTGGTAGTTGAAGTGAAGTTCAGACCATTTTCGGGGAAACTTTTCCCATAGCAATTTATGCACATTGGAGCTTGCTCCATTTAAGCCTTGTGCGTTGTACGATGTCAAAAGCATCGCCTGTTGTGGCTACTTTTTTTGAAATTTTAACTATACATAAACTATTAAAAAAGAAGAATCAAGGCTAAAGAAAAAGTTAAATGAAACCTTAACATTAATATAAGCAATGGCACAAGGCATAGATTTTAAAAACTATTTTGGAGAAATTAATGAAAGCTCTGCCTAATTTATATGAAATAAACTGAATATTGAAGAATCAATACTAAAGCTAACTTTTGTTTGTTAAGTTCATCTTTAGGGTTCTGGCTTCCAGCATAAAATTAAAAGATTAAGTAGTTCTGAAAATTGATAGATTTACTATTCTTACAGAGGAATGCTTAAGAAAAAAATAATCAATCTCATGTTTCATGCAGAATTAGGGAAAAAAATATCATGGTATAATGAAACATAATAGAAGCCCATGCTATGCAACAGCAAATGATAAAAAATGTCTATAGAAAAAACAAACAAAATTCTGACTTTTCTTGTTTTATCAAGTCAAATGTCCAAAACATGAAAAAATGCATTTATTTCTTGCTCAAATAGTATTAAAACATACTTTAAAAAACATAATTTTTTTTAAAAATGAGATTACATTTTTTTCTCTGAGTTTACTACAAATTACAGTACTTTGGATAAATAACATATAAATGCATATGTTGTATAAACAGTATGTCTATATGGATAGAAATGGGGAAGAAACCTGAGTTCAAAAGAAGTACAATACCTGAACAAACTTATCAGGAAAGCCTGCTCTGTGTCATTGTGAACCCTGGACATGCTGGAAACAGTTGCAAAAAAAGGATGGTGGAGAAAATGGATTCTATTATGAAAGATCTTCTCTGTTCCCTCTAGAAGCCACACTCTTGGAGCATGTTTATTTACAGTCTAATTCCACCATTGTGTCTTTTCTGCCCACTACTATCAGGCAATTCAATACTTTCTCCCGATGTACTTGTTAAGTTCATTTTTAAATATGTCTCTAAAGATAACATTTTTGGGTGCAGTATTCCTATTAGGGACTAGCTCTCAGTCACATTAGCAGCAATTCAGTCACATATATTTATTTTAGCTTTCACTTAAGACTACATTTATTTGCATAAAACCAATAGCAGCAAATATGAGCAATACAAATTATTACACAACATGGGTGGGTTAAGTCTTCATATGAAGTCATTCCAGGTGGACAAATTCTTTAGTTGCAAAAATTTATATCTTTAATCAAAAATGTAAAGAAAATGTTTTCTTGACAGAGTGGTAGTCTCTTTTCCATATGTTCAGCAGCTAAGCAACAGATGATAGAAAACTAAACTAACAGAACTTCTTAAAAAAAAAAAAAAACTTTAATATAAGCAGTAACATTCTCCTCTCTTTCTCTTCTACATACTTGACAGCAGATCAATTTTTGTTGCTAAATCATTACTACATGCTCACAGTTACCTTCCCATGGTAATCAAAAGGCGATTGAAGCTTCAAACAGTCCGCCTACACAAAACATTCAAAGGTCCTGCTTCATTTTCTATTTATTCAAAATACTCAAAATCCTGCTGTGTCTCTTACCTTTCTCATAATATACTGTAGTTCTACTCAGCATGGCAAGACTTTGAAGCTTAGCCCTCTTACCTGAAATCTGTCAGTTTAAAATGTTAAAGTACACTGATTTTTTTCTATTGTCAACAATATCGATTGCTATTTTACTTGTAAATAATGAAAAATGGTTTCTACAACATTTACCAAGCAAAATATGATTTGGCTATTGGGGGTATGGGGGTGGTTGCGCGTCAGGGGTTGGTTTTGGTAGGGTTTTCATACCTTAATAAATATCAAGGGGAGAAGAATCTTACTGAGATAAGTTAAAGTGTGGGGCCATCCAGTCTTCTTTGGCCTCTTTTGTGTCTTACTTAATGAGCTAGATTATACAATTGCACATGGGAGAGATCAGCCAGGATCCAAGAGTGGTAGAAAAATGAATGCACCATGACTAAGAAATTTAAAAGGTCAATGATAGTTTTTTTTCCCACTGTATTTCTTTCCACACTTACCACATTCTGTTTTTGCTGAATAGTAAGAAATAACTTTTGCATTCCACCATCCTGTAGATCAACGAATCGAGATTTACTTGTAAGACATGTAGAAAAGAATACTGGCTATATGGCTGGGTTAAAAAGTACCGCTGTGTCAACCAAAAGGCAAAAGGTGAGTAATGTTTTGGATAGCTTACCTTTTGGAAAAAAGTGGAAGACATGCCCACTCTGCAGAAAGAAGCAGATTGCAGCATTGCACTCATACTTTATTGTTACTATTTTTTTTTTTTTTTTATTAAATAGACCACAAGGAAACTGGTTGTGTATATAGCTCCAGAAGTGAGTCAACTTGACAAGTGGCACATACTCACCCATCAAGGTTACAGTAAGGAAAAGGGTTGGCTCATCTAGTCAAGATGAAAGCAATTGAGGATGGGCTGACTAAATTGAGAAAGGGAATGAGATGCTGCAGTTTTTGAAGGGCACTGAAATCATTCAGATCCTCTTGAATGGTTAACATTATTTATCTAATTTAACTTCTAAATAATGAACAGCATTTTCAAAAATACATGCCAACCAAGGTGTGTGCTCTGGTTATTTGGCTGGGGAAATGATGGTTTATAAAGCCTTCACATCTTAATGGACTTGAGCCAGCTGTACTGCCCTTTTGTAAAGATCTGATGTCAGCCACTTGGATTTTACATTGCTTTGTTAGCAGCTTTCGATGGCCAGCCTCTTTAACAATTAATGATTGTTTTTCTGTTGATGAGAATTTAAATTGCTGGTATTTTTCATTTTAAAATTGATATCATTATTTTCCATTTTGATATTCGGATTTTGAAATGTGATATTAGTGACATGGCAGTGACTTGGCACTTGCAATTAAAACAGGTCTTTCTAGAGGTCTGAGGCAATAGCTATAACCATTGTACCACCTGTCCACGCTCACTGTTATGTTTGTAAACAACAGTTAGTAAATAATTATTCATTTAAAAATGATATTTTTCTTTTGCAAAATTTGATTGAAAGATAAAGTTTTAGGGATTGTCAAAGACTAATCCACTGTTCTCAACTTTGGCTATATTTGTTGTTTTGTTATCATACCTTTTCCAGTGAAAGGAAAATTTTTTATAAGGGTTTAGTTCTCATTTTATACAATTGATATGCCTGATTATAAACATGATTAAATGTTTATTTTATTTCCTATATCTGCATTAGAGATAATATGCTAGTAGAGAGCTGCAACAGATTAAGAGCAATAGAAAAAAATGACAATGGCAGAATTAGAAAGAAAGAAGAATATTTACAGTGAAAAGTTAAGATCAGATCAAAACAAATGGTAATTAGTGTCCCACATATAAAAAATATAAACAATTCTTACTAAGAATTAACATCTTTGCTGCAGAGAGCAGAATGCTACTGTCACTGGAAAACTAAAACAGTATCTGGGATGACCCTTACTTTGGTGCTGAACACTGAAAATAGGAGAAAGCAGTTAAGTACATGTTTCATTGGAGTAAGTTTGTTTATTCATCTTGTTAGTTACAGTTTCATCTTACCACTGATGCCTTAAAGATCAAAGTGACTATGTGAAATCTTCATATATTTATTTGAGGACTTCCCTCAATCTCTGGCTTTTCTCTCAAACCACAAAGATGTGCCACTTAAATGTAACCTAAATGCTGCAAGCCATAGCTCTTAAAATACCATGATCACTGTAAGGCAGACAATGTAAACTATAGACATCCTTCATATTCAATCCTTTGAACAATTTTAGTTGAAAAACAATGTTATTCTTAAACACATTTATACTGCATAATATTCTACTCTGAGTATCCATTATTCAACCGTAGTTTACATGGAAAACCTCAGCTATGTCAGTCTCTGTAAATAGAGAACACCTGCCATCCCTCTGAAAAAATAGTTCTAAGAATTAGTGATATAAATGCATTACGTCCATCAATGTTTTTCCATCATTAGATCATCATTTACTTCTGAAATGCAGAAGGCATGACTTCTGAAACCAGAAACCCGTGCTGCTTAAAAGTGGACATATGCAGTAGGTTTTAGGACTACCATTTTTCTTTTCTTCAAAAAATATTACTTATTCATTAACTTGCAAAAAACTGCAGGCCACATTTTTCTGGAAAATTTTCAAGTTTGGAGGCACAAATTTCCATCCCACATCACATTCAGTTGCAAACCATTCTAGTGTATGTTGAACATCTTGGCCTACTGAAGCCAAGGGGACAAATTCACAAACTTGACACTCTGCAAGTTTTGGGTCTCTTCCTGTCAGACAAGTTTTTTTACAAGTCCAAAAAACCTACTTTTGCAAAGGTCTAGTGTGCCTGGAGTCATCCCACCCAAAGAACAGGGCTTTCCAACAATTACCCTTCCCATTGTAATAGTAATATTTTAACAATTCATCTGTGAGCTATTTTATAACAATAAAATATTTTTAAAATTGAATATCCTTTTTCAACATTTTTCCAGCAAAGCAATTCTTATTTGTAAATGAAGTTCAATAGCATTCTTGTTTGTAAATAAAGCTCAATACTTCAGTACAATGAAACATCAATATAATTTGTGCACAAAAGTGTTTTAAATGTCGGGTTAAAATTTGGACTTACAAAGTTGTTATTTCTAAGTTTTTTTAAGTTTTTCTGTCACATCAGTTTGTGTAATGTTCTCCGCTTCCTTTCTCTTACTGTGGGCTGCAATGCGCAGAAATAATTTGCAGAGTCGGACAGCTTAGAAGATGAAATTTTCAGGTGGACTGTTTTGTTCTCCCGGTTGAGTGTTGCATTAAATCTTTCTTTAAAACCTTCTTCATTGACGCTGTAAGTAGGTGTCCTTGTCATTAAATGCCGAGGAGCGCCGTTTGGAGTCTGAATATACCAGAAGAGGTAAGCGTTAGCAGTATCTCTTGCTTCAAAGTTGCACTTGATTTCAGCCTCTTGTTTTTGAAGAACCTGAACTGTACTTTCAGACTGCCAAACACGGTCTTCAATGCCATGTCCTAAAGGACAGAGAAAATAAATAAATGTAATATGTAATGTTAACAAAACTTACAGTACACACAAATCTACTAATTTTTATACGAAATGTTTAAAAGATGCACTTGATGAACGCTAAATCCGACATAGGCCTACCTAAAGAAGTAAGGAGGGTCAAGACAAGAATTCTCTGATGCATTTTTTCACCCACTGCCGTACTGATTCCCCTGAACGCGTTTTAAAGTTGCTTTTTTCTGCCCCCTCTAAAAATTGTGGCGTCTAGCGTTGTTTTAGCGCCATCTAATGTTTCCTTCGTAAAGTCACGCACTCTTTTGAGTTTTTCTCGCTTTTGCAAGCTCCGCGTCAGCATTTGCGCCTCAATCCTTTCGCCCATTCTTACTACAGTACTTCTGTGCTGCCGCAATTTCTAAACCGTGTTTTCCATTTGATTTACAATGAAAAAGTCCATATAACTAATACATTTCATTTCAGAGTTTTTAGTGCAAAAATAAGCTGTTAGCCATTTACATTTTTCTTCTTTAAAGCAATACTGTATAGGAGTTCTCAGAAATCCCAGCTCAGTTAAGCTGGTTAATCTTATTGTGCTTACTAAAATGTATGCGTTTTTATAGTAAACAAATTATTGGAGGCATTTAAATCAGACAGTCTAAAATATATTTTCTAAAATATATTTACAGTATCCATGAAACGTATTCACTTCCTTGGAGGTTTTCCGATTTTATTGTTATACATCAAACCACAGTGGATTTAACTAGAATGTTTTGACAATGATCAGCGGTACACGATTTTAGTATCAAAGTGAAATCAAAGTAGTTTACATTAATTATAAACAAAAAACACAAAAAATTGTTTTTATTCAAGATAATGCTTGGGATTCCCTCTATTCTTCCACTTTGGTTATTTTCTGCATATGAAAGTTTGCTTTAGATATAATTAATAGCAAGTATTTTTGGTCTGTATGGGTATCATGCTAACCCTTTCTCTGCATTTACTAATATTACTTCGCAATGTATTAAATGTGACCGTCAACATTATCAACATGACATTCTTATACAATGGCTTCTTTATTTTATTTATTTCTCCCTCGTCTGAGGATAGGCGGAGATTGGCAGAAACACATAAAAAAATGAAAATTATTTTCACCACCAATGTGTCACTGTTTTGTTGTTTTAAACTTGCTCCCCTTAAAATGTATGTCCAACTCTTTAATGTATCACTTATTCATTAATTTCTATTACAATATGACGGGATGATCGACTTATATTTTGCTCTTAATTTGGTAAAAAATATATATATAGATTTTTTCTGGTTTGCTTGCCTAATAATGTAAAAAGAACAAGACCTTAAAATTCCTTTCATTTACAACAATGACGTTCATGGTCATTTTAGTGACATCTGATGTCTTAAATGCAGAAGCACGTTTCTTGTGATAAAATGCTTTTTCTAGAGATCTAGAGATTCTAAAGATTTTGCCCTAGTTTTTTTTTTTTCTTTTTCTTTTTTAAATATTTGCACGCCAGATAACTCCTTTCATTAGGGCCAAAAATATAATATTCTGTAGAGTGAGAGAGGTTGGGAGCATGCGCTGGATGGGTGACACCTCAGCACCACACTGGGACAGTGTGAGGGTTTTTTTTACAGTGGCTGGCATCCCAATCCTGCCACCAACCCCCGGGTTTTCTCTGAATATTGGAGGATCCTCTTGTAAGGCCTGATGCAGGTTAACGTCATACCCAGTAAGGAGCAATTGCAGGTTAAGGGGCCTTGTTTAAGTGCCCAGTGGAATAGAGTCACTTCTGGTGTTTTATGTGATTTGATCTTCATTTTTGACACAGTTTGATGAAATACAGTCATAAGTAAATAGAATGGATCAATTCAAATGTTTGGTTCTTATATCAATATTAAAAATTCTTAGCTAGATAAACAGTAACTATGATAGTAATTATAATCATCTTATTTTTTTAAATTATAACAATATAATCTAATCTAAAAATGCCAAACCCAATAACATTGATAATCTCCGTATACTGTAGTATTCAGAAATCTCAAATCAGGTCATTAAATGCTGCAAATTTTAAAGTGAGTGCTGAATTAATGCATTTCTATTATAGACATTGCTCTGTGCACCTTGTTATACACAATGCCTTCGTGCAGTAGTACCAATAGTATTGGTCCCAATCAAAAGAAGCAAGATCTGACTAAACAGATGTTTTGTGACAACATCTCACACCTATATAAACATTCTTGCTATCTAGATAGCTTATTTAGCCATGTATGAGACATGTGTGGCCCAGTATCTGTGCAGCACCAGTATAGGGTTCAGGTAGTCCAATACCCACCCACTTTGCTTATTGTCAAACACTGCTTTGCAGCATAACTTTTTATTATTTTTTTTTAATTAAAATGTGTCTATGCTGCATAGATACATTTTAATATACATCTCCATGCTAAAAAATTCCATTTAACTATAAATCCATAAGCAAAATTCCCAGTGTAACTTTCACTATAAGAGGTATTTTAACTTTTAAATTAAAAAGTATTGGAAAAGTGTATTTATGGAGAGTGATTTTATGATATTTATCTAGATAACAAGGTTTAGAAAATATGATTGACTTTAAACCAGTCAAAGCAACTCAAAACATATGACTTTAACAGGAGACTATTAGCTATTAATTGAATGAATTTATTTATGTATGTCCATTTGGAAGTAAACAAGAAAGAACCAAGAAAGCCATTAATCATGTGTCTACAAACAGCCTTTTAGTTTTATTTTTCTTTTTAGCAAAAGGAAACAAACAGAGCTAAATCTGGTGTCTACATTGGAAATTTTGGTGATGCTCCAATGGGAAGTGAACTGAAACTCCACCACTGCCTCTCTACTAACTTTACCGAGGGGTTTGCCACCATCTCCACTAAGTATGTTGAAAAATCTTCAACCACACAGCCACTAATTGTTGAAGGATCAGCTAGGTCATGGATTTGTCAAATAGTATCAGCAACTTTAGAGGCTTAAAGGCCACTGATCTATTGTGCCAAATCTCTGCTCTTGTAGTCCATTTATTATTTCCCCAAAGGGACACCCCACCCCACACCCCTGGCTCTTCAATTTTCACTACGTATTGTAATGTGCTTGAAACTCTAACGGTGATTCACAGACTCCCATTGGGACATCAGTAATCATGAACTTAAATGAACCAGGGCAATTTAATTAAGTACAAAGAATTAAAGTGACAAAGTGTGGCAGTGCTGCAATAAATAAATAGTTTTAAAAACGTGCTTAAAAAGTCAAAACAATGTCATTGGGTGCTTCATTAACATCTAAATAAATAAATAAATTTAAATTCACAAACAATCCTTCCTGAGATATTCCAATTTCCCCTTGTCAGAACATAATAAAGAATCTTTAATATATAGGCTTACATTCTTAACTGTCACCTCAGTTGGTGTCACACATGACCAGAACTGCTGACTTAATAGGTGTCCTACTACTCAACCAGCTTCTTGCCCTCTGTATGCATGTCGCTACAATCTGGATACTCCTGTAGTGCTTTCTGAGAGAAAATATCTTCTCAGACAACATTTTTTGAAGCAGGAGAAAAACTACTGAACTTTATTCAATGCAATACACTATAAACCTCCGAGCTTATCACCCTACTCTTTCCCACATTGCAGCGTATATGAAATGTGTTTTTGCATTGGCACAACACCTCCGGCCACCACACAGGCCCCACAGAATTCACAACCACAGGCATTGTTAACTTGGCTGAGGCACACACTATTCTCCCAGTCTGAATGTGGATAGGCAGGGTTGGGATTGGAGTGTGGCAATTTACATCCATACGCAAAGTAGGCAGAGGTGTACCAAGAGCTACAGCCACCAGGTCACTTATAGGGTATGGATCTGAGAAGTAATCATGAGTCAGATCTGTTTCTCAGATTGTCTGCTGTTTGTCACTAATGGCAAGCATAAACATTTTTCTCAGAATTCCAGGGCTTGGAATGAGGTTTCAATGTGCCTCGCCCTGGACAAACACATACCTTGCTGACAGCAGGTTGCATGGAAACAGGGAGTGAGGTGAACCATGCTGGGTAGAAGGCACTGGCTTGAATGCAGCTGCGGTACAGGGGAAAGAGCTCTGAGGGACAAAACTCAGAATGGCTGGTCATAGACTTGCAGATCTTCTTTTGGCACTCTCTGTAGCCCCAAAAGGACTCACAACAGATGGTCCATCTAGGTGTTATTGGTAAGGGAGGCCTTCAGGGCTGACTTTAATGACATGCAAAATCACTCACAAAGGCCGTTAGCTTGGGGTTGATAGGAAGTGGTATGGTGCAGTGTTAAACCAAAGTCCTGTGACATAGCAGCCCATAGCTGCAAAGTAAACTGTACACCTCAGTCAGAAGTGTTGTGGGAGGGTTTGCCAAACCTTGCAACCAAAGTTCTGATAAAAGTCCTGACTACATTTGCAGTAGTCATGGACATCGGAGGAACAGCTTCAGAAAAACAGGAAGTCCTGTCAACAACAGTAAGCAGGTGTGTAAAACCATGAAATTGAGGAAGAGAGACTACTATGTCCACCTGAACATGGTCGAAATGATGAGCAGGCACAGGGAATGGGGTCAGTGAGGCTTTAACATGGCAATGTGTTTTAGCCTTCTGTCATGCTACACAAGCTGCTGTCCATCTATAAAAACATATTTTTTGAGACCCAGAACAAACTGGCTCACCACTAAACGTTGGGATGCCCATAGCCCTGGATGTGAGAGGCTGTGTACAGCATCAAAGATATGCCATCTCCAATGTTGCTGGGGATAAATGTGCATTGGTAGCCTGTGCTGGTGTCAAACAGGAGCTTGGCAGCTCTGCCATCCAACTGCACTTCTGAAAATTGCAAACTGGTTTCTGCTGATTTAGAGACTGGACCTGTGGGGTCCTTAACTTGGTCATCTGCCAGGTAGGAGTAGTCAATTCCAATGTGTATTGTGGCAAGTGTGGCATCAGAAAGACAGTCAGAAACCACATTGTTCTCACCATCGACATGTTGGATGTCAACTATAAACTCTGACATGTAGGTTAGATGTCTTTGCTGTCAGGCAGACCGGGGTCAGTTACTTTGGACATTGTGAGAACTAGGGATCAATGGTCAACAAATGCTGTAATTGGCCGACCTTCCAGCAAGAAGTGGAAACAAACTCAGTAATTCACCATTGAAGGTGCTGTACTTGCATTCATTGGGTTATCACTGTTTGCTGGAAAATGGCAATGGTTGCCAAGCATTATCAGCTGAGTGTTCAAAATTTGCCCTCACTGCATGGTCTGAAGTGTCAGTTGCAAGAGCAAGTGGAGAATTAGGCAGCATTTACACAAACTTGGCCACCTCTGCTATGTTTGGGGTTCATGAATACCTCCTTCAGTTCTTTGAACCATATGACAGAGAGTTTTGTGGACTGGCACCATAGTGCCTCTAGTAAAGTTTGCATAATGAGTGCTGCCCGAGAGATGAAGCAATGGTAGAAATTGACCATGCCCAAGAATACCTGGAAGGTGTATATGGTGTAGGTGGTGGGAAGTCAGTAACAGCAAAAACATTGTAAGGAAAGGTTTTGCACCATTCTTTGAAATGCGATGTCCCAGGAAGTCTATAATGGGCATTCCAAACAGGTACTTAATTGGACTGATAAGCAGGGCATGCAGGCTAAGTTACTCAAACAAGGATTGGAGGTGAGCGAGATGTTCAACCCTGGAATAGCTGGCAATCAAAATGTCATGCAGCTATTCAAAAAGGAAATCTAAATCAATGATCACATTACATTTGAGCCATCAACCACTGGAATTTCTACACTGAGCTTTTAAAGCCAAACTATGTGCACAGGAATTCAAATAATCATAAGGGGGTTATGACTGTCATTTTGGAAACATCCACTGGGTGCAGAGATACTTGGTGGTAGCCATGAAAGAGGTCCACCTTTTAAAAAATAAGAGAGAGAAATCCTATATGTGTGGAACCAGGTAGTCGTCTGGAACTGTTCCGTCATTCAAGCAGTGGTAGTCACCATAAGGCCGGAAACCTCCATTTGCTTTGGGCACCATATGGAGGGGTAGCACTCATGGCTGTTTGATGGGCACACAATTCTGAGGCATTCTGCATCAAGAAACTCAGTGTTTGCAATAGCTAGCTTGACAGGTGGAGCCAGCACTATTGGCAGAGCCAGCACTACTGGCGGAACCAGTAGGTGAGATGTAGCGTTCAACGCTATGCTTAATTTCTGTTGGGGAGAAAGTGGATTTGCACAGCTCGGAGAAGTTGTTGACTAAGTAGGCAAACTCGCAAGTTGCAGCCATCATGTTGTACAAGGGTGGTGACTCTGCTGAGCGTGCAAGGCAGAGTGGCAAAGTGCTTTGCATCAACAAGGCGACGGTTCTTAACATCAACCTACAATCCTTTTGCACACAGGAAGTTCACATGAAGCACAGAAAAGTCCAAACAAAATATTATCCACTGAAAGATAAGATGGTGCTCCGTGGGTGGGGATTTTAGTGACATTAGCA
This sequence comes from Polypterus senegalus, assembly GCF_016835505.1. Classification (NCBI taxonomy): domain Eukaryota; kingdom Metazoa; phylum Chordata; class Cladistia; order Polypteriformes; family Polypteridae; genus Polypterus; species Polypterus senegalus. The sequence continues at coordinate 114,701,911 of NC_053162.1, forward strand.
GCCTCCAGTATGGGCTCCTCTCTCCCCAAAGTCACATCAATAGACGATACAGGTAATACGCTGACTTGCGCACCAGTTTGACACAAAAACGACACCCAGACTGTGCATCTGTAATTAAAAGCAGTTGGCCTGATGGGTCATATGAGATAATGTTTATTGTCCCAGGTGGGCTGAACTTACAAAGTAGATGGCTTTTCTTTGCTTTCTCATAAAATCAGGCATGGTAAAAAATAGGCTTGAAGTCAGGATCAAGGTTGGAGGAGGAAGAGCAGCACAAGTAGTGGACTGTCTAATAGGACTGATGAGGGATGCAAGAAACAGATATGTCTGTGAAGCAGAGATCAGGATGTCGGCCATTTTGGCCAACTCCTAGGAAGTCAATAACAAATACACATTGACTAGGGTACTTTCCAGTTGTTCCAGCACCTGTTGCAGAAACAGTTCTCTAAATATAGAAATGGTCTTGTAGCTGTCTAGCAAAGCTAATGGATGGTTAATCAGTGCACAGGCCATTTAAAGTTACATTCATGTTTGTGTCTGGGGGATTTTGAAGCAGAGTTATCACCCTGGAAACTGTGGAGTTACCAAGCGCTGCAACAATGTAGTAGCATTTTTTGTCATCTGCTGCAATGTCCTACAATGCATGTGCTTGTTGTTTCCAAACTCCGGCATCTTTAATGCCACCACATTGGTAGTATGTCTAGTGTAATTTTAGAATCGTTTGAGATCATCAGGGTAACCACTGTAATGCTCTGTGAGAAAAGAAAATATGTCTGTCAACATTTCTTGAAGCAGGGAAAAAAGTACTGAACTTTATTTAATGCAATAGTCTTAAATTACAACTGTTACACCTCTGACCTTATCACCCTGTTTTCTCCCATATTGCAGAGCATGTGAATTGTACCTCCCGCCACTGCACTCATTTCTGTGGCCCCTCCAGTTTTGCCTGCTTGCTGAATGTCAGCACAATCAAACATGCAAACATTTCATTATCCGCACCAACTGTCAGTCCTGCTCCCTTTTTGTAGTTCATCAAATCCTCCAGCAGAATCTGGTTTACTTTCTTTTTGTATAACACTTTTCACTGAGTGCAGTCAGACAGAAATATGACAAATTATCTGGTAAAAATGTAAGTTTAAATATTACAATTTGATAAGAGCAGAATTAGCACACAAACAGCTACAAATTTGATAAAAAACAGAATACAAAGTAGGGCAGAATGGTGCCGCAGAGTTTGCATGTTCTCCCCATGACTGTGTGGGTTTCCTCCCACAGTCTAAGGACATGCAGGTTAGGTCCATTGGCAATCCTAAATTGTCCCTAGTGTGTGCTTGGTGTGTGGGTGTATGTGTGGGTGCACGTGCCCTGTGGTGGGCTGGCGACCTGCCCAGGAATTTGATCCTGCCTTGCGCCCTGTGTTGGCTGGAATTGGCTCCAGCAGACCCCCATGACCCTGTGTTAGGATATAGCGGGTTGGATAATGACTGACTGACGGACAGAATACAAAGTAGAAACGTATTGCCATAAATGGAAGCCAGCATATCTTTCTATTAATTGTTGAATTATGGCCAGTTGATCTATTCTACCCCATTACAATCATATCAGAGAGAAAGAGGCTAAGAGACACTTCATGTTAGAGTTTACAAAGCTGATATGGTTATGACAACAATATACACATGACACCCTTCAGTAAGTGTTAGTATTCGGTCAGTCAGTCATTATCCAACCCACTATATCCTAACACAAGGTCACAGGGGTGTGCTGGAGCCAAATCCTGATCTGATATGTATAGTCAATTTCCAGATGTAAAGTAATGAAAAGCATGTGCTACATAACTGATTGCAATAGTATTTCAAACAGAATCAGTGCTATTGACAACCTTTCTGCAATTTTTTTGGAGCTTCTAGGCTTCTGCATTAATGAACAAAAAGGGGTGTAGCGCTTCTGCTGATGTCACTGTGGAGGTGTAAAGATGCTTTGCTGATTCATACAGAGATGGTTAATGAAGAACCATTCAACTACTGGCAAGAAGGTGCAGCTGGATAAATGTATCTGTACTCAATGCTTAAAAAAATATATGACTTTGCCAGGAACATCCATTCCTTGTGAATGCATCTTGTCAAAGGCTAGAGTAATTCATTTATGAAAACAGAATTCATGAAAGACTGTGCTGTTTTCCTTTCAGTAATCCTAACCTACCTTCCAGTTACACATTCCTAGTCACTAACGCATTTAGCATTGGCCCTGCCACTTACCACATATGTTCCCCAAAGCAGGCACTTGCTGTCCCTTGTTACTGATAGTCACCACCATGACTTTCATTCAACGTATTATCATCCTTTCTGTCACACACATAAAACAAAACACATATTTTCTTAACATATATATGTTTATTGATAATATTATTAAACTGGTTATAATAATAAATAAAAAACAAGAGAGGAGTATTTATGAGAAGACTCTGGGCATCAGGGTGAGTAACTATCTTGTCTCACATTATTAGATTATATCATTGATACACACTACATTCTTTCATTGTGACTAAATGCAATGTAAAATACTGATGATGTACATCTTTATAAGTATAATAAATCTACTGCATATTGAAACATTCCATTGTCAAATGTAAATCTATAAAGAATAATTTTTCTGACAAACGATGAATGACTACTATGAGTTTTCTTGCTTTTTTTTTCATTCCCGCCAAACTTTACAAATCTACAGAAGCAATGAACATCAGTAATTTGTTTAAAAATAATTTAAATGAAAATAAAAACAGTGTGAAAATGTACTAGTTAACAAAGTGAGTGACACTTGCCTTTAGTAAAGTTTAAAAAAATCTCATGAGGTGCGATGCATAATGCACTGTAAATTGTATGCATTATCTACATTGTGACAAAACCCTGAAAAAAAAGAACAAAAAAAAAAATGTATAGCACATTCCTCACAAATTCAAAAACTCCTTGATTTTTGACCTTATACTTAACTGTCAGTGGCAAAAAATTAAGCAATTTAAAGCAAGTGATAAGTCTGTAGCAGTCAATTCAGTAAAAGCCACCTTTTAAATATTTATGTATAGAGAGAAAATCTCATTGAAAAAGAACTTGTGAGTAGTGATTAAGGGACTCAAGAAAACTGATGAATAATACATAACACTTGAGGAATTATAACACATAATAATGGGAAAAGTTTGCTAATTTTCTAAAATGGACACTGTAAATGTAGGCACTTATATGCATTTCAGGACAAAGTCTATACTGAGTTAAGAATAAGTTCTATGTTTAACTAAACAGCACCTGAAATGTGCTTAACAATAAACAGTCAAATAACTTGGCACAAGTATTGTCTAACAGCACTAACAATAAAGGTTCACACTGTGATTCTGGATGTTTGGAAACAGATGATTGCATTAAACTATTTGTAGCATTTTGTCCTAAAAGGGAAATGGTATTCATGACACTCAGAAAAGAAAATGCAAAATTAAACTTGCTGGACAGTAGTTCATGTTATATTCTTCTAAAATATACAGTTAGTAAGACATTGAACTTTTGATCAGAGATTTTTCAACACCAGTGCTTCCAAAAACACAAATATTAAGTTTGATATATTATTCAGTGACACACAACACCTTTTTTGTAATTTTACTTTTTGACTTTAGGTATCATACCAGTGAAATCCCATCACAGCTGCAATAACAATCACGAATCATCAGCAACTATCTGGAACAATTTTTTAGTCCATCACTGAACTATATAGACCAAGTGTGTAATTTTAATACCAATTAAAAAAATATCATAAGAGGGATGGATATCCAATGTTTAGTAACCTTGAAACAATTTACAGCACGATGGCTTTGAGTGTGTTAACGTTTCAGGGAGGCTCATTCTGTGTATCAATATTCAGTTGGCCTTTCAAATCGTAATTCTTATGCAACTCTGACTTTGTTTCATTTTAACTGTGCATGTTACCTCTTAAGGCTTGAAGTGTTACTTCAGGGGGCATTCCCACTGTGTACGTCACCTCAGTGTTTCAGAAATACAGGATTGTGAATCTCATTCATTAAGTTTCACTTAAACTGCACATGTCATCCTAGAGTTTCAAACCGTAACTTCACATTTCATTTGATCTGCTCATGTCAACACCAGGTTTCAAAATCTTGACAGAGTTTTCAGGCAAAACAAATCATTGTGGATCCCCAGTAAATTTTAAACGACTGTGCTAGAGATTACTTAGTGTTCAGAAATAAAACAACAGATTATACAATATTACAAATGCTAACTGGAAGAATACATAATGCAACAAAAAAAAGCTTTAGAGATACAAATCATGACACCCCATTCACCATAATACACAATCACTTTTCTTATATATTCCGCTTCTACAACTTATTATTACTGCTATTTTCATTATTAAAATATAGATATTTCAAAAGTAAATGTGCGTATTGTTTCACATATAAAAAAAGCCAAAGATGTTTCAAGATGGCCGACCGTGAGCTAAAATGTGATGCAGAAGAACTGAAATCTCTTGAGTTATAGATCCAAATGAAATAATCTCAGGGAAAAGAAAGCTCATCTTTTGGTGACTTCATCAGTGTTTGGACTGAATTGGCTACTTCATATCTGCTACTTCAATTGGCTGTGAGGATCTATGTGTCAGATCCACTACCTATTGTATATATATATTTCGAGGAAGCCTATGGTCAACTCCTGGCCCTAAACACCTGAATGAGAGGAAAAACATCAGCTTCGTTGATAACTGGAATCTTTTCTGGGAGTTACTGATCTTTAGACATGATGGCAAGTTTCTGAAGATGTTCAGCGCTTGGGTCCTCTCTGACAATATCTCAAAGATAATTTGCAGTTCTTGATTACCCAATGTTAAATATAAACCTATATTAGAATATGATAATTCTGCAGTGGTTTAACTTTTAGATGTTCACTATATTAGCACTATAATAACAGATTAACTAAAAAGGATGGAAAAAGTGGTATAAAGGTTTATTGTCCTAAAACTACAGCTGTTCTATGCCAATACCTTAAATGTGACTTTACTAAATAGTAAAACTTTAACCATAAGAGTTTTTACAGTAAAAAATCTTATCAGTAATAAGAAAATAGGTTTTCTTACATTGATTGAAACGTGGCTCAAAAATGAAGGCACTACAGTGTTAATTGAAACAGTACTTATGAATTAAAATGCTGCTCATTTTATTCATCAAGGTGAGAAAGGTGGCAATTTAGACAGCATTTTCTCAAGCCAATTAAACCGTTTAGAAAAGTTTTGGTACTTTTGTGTCTTTCGATTATCTTGCTGTAGTTTTTCAATGAGTGTTGCAGTCTCTTGTACTGACCATTTAATTGAGGAATTCTCTGGCTTAATATCTGTAATAATAACAAATTATAACAGATTCTGAATTGTAGATGATTTCCATTTTAATGTGGATAGCCAGTGTTATTCTAAGACAAGAGAATGTATTAACTTACTGAATTAGAACAATTGACATTGTAAATGAACGCATGGTGAGCTGTTAAGGAATTTACTATACTTACTATACAAGTAAACATGTACTTCCCAGCAAGAATGTTTTAATGGATGGTTGGGTAAAGTATGTTAATATTTAATTCTTACTTCAGATTCTCCATTGTTGTCTGTACCTTGAACATGTATGTTTGCAGTGATTCCAGGCGTTGCCAGGGAGCTCAGGTACTTGCTAGGGTTTTACAGAGTGAACTGAATGTACTTCTTTGGAGAAACTGAGTGACATTGCAAATATACCTGGTCAGGCTGTTAATGCCTTCTGCTAGGTATGGAGTTATGTGAGAACATAGAGACAACTGCTTATTAGATGTAATGGAGGGGAAAGAGGCCACTGTTTTGGAAGCAGGTATCTAGAGGTAGGAAGGACTGCAACTGGACTGAATTGTGGTCTAGTTGTTTTAGTGCCAGATAGGAACGAAAACGTATAGGTAGGCCCAGTGTGGTGATAGTTTTAGTATTTTGAATATGTGCTTGCCTTACTCTTTTTGTTGAATATATGCCTTACTCCTTCTGTTGTGAATATCTTTCTGCTAATAAAACAGCATTTATCTTTATTTTGGAATCATCTAGTCTTATTTTTGGATCTACTCTACCCCTAAAAGTCACATCTTCTATTTTATTATGTCATTTGCATAAATCTGTATACACTTTATAAATTTGTTTATTTTGTTGTTGGCGGGAAATTAGTTAAATGTATATTTCTTAGTTTTTGCATGTACCGTAAATAAATCTCCTGTCAGGCTAACAATTATAACTATAAATAGGTCTGGAATATTAGACCATTGGTTCTTAAGCAAATGTATATTAATTAAAAGTTATACATTCTCATGTAGGATATCAAGCTACAAAGTAAAAAAATTATGATAAAAAAGATGATTTACTATGTCATCAGCAAAAATGCTAAACATTTGAAAAGGTCTTTTAGGCACAGTTTATTTGAAATCACCATATTTTAGTAGCAAATTTCCAACAAAGTTTTGTAGTGAAGACTGAACATTTCAGGCTATAAGGTTAATTTGGGGTTAATAATTAGTGATGTGTCATAATGTGATTTGGTCTAGGATATGCTTCAATATAAAATACTATTGAATTATATTTTCAATACCAGGTTAATATATTTGAAAATATTTACTATAATAAAAAGTACATTATGTATTAAAAACTGTGGTGGGCTGGCGCCCTGCCCAGGGTTTGTTTTCTGCCTTGCGCCCTGTGTTGTCTGGGATTGGCTCCAGCAGACCCCCTTGACCCTGTAGTTAGGATATAGCGGGTTGAATAATGGATGGATGGATGTAAAAAATAATGTAGAAATACAGTCAGGTCTAAAAGTATTTGGACAGTGACATAATTTTCATAATTTTGGTTCTCTGTGCTACCACAGTGGATTTGAAATTAAGCAATCATTATGTGATTGGAGTGTAGACATTCAGCTTTTATTTAAGGGGTTTACCAAAAATATTGTATGAGCTGTTTCGGAATGATAGTCATTTTTCTGCATTGCTCCCCATTTCCAGGAGCCTAAAAGTATTTGGACAAAGATAATCATCAATATAATGCTCATTTTTGATATTTGGTTGAAAATCCTTTACAGTCAATTACTGCCTTAGGTCTGGTACCCATAGTCATCCCAGGCCTTTATTTGCCATCAATTTTTTTTCCATTATAAGCATAATTCTCCACTATTGCCCGTTGGCACTAATTTGATACTCTTTGATTATTGATCACATTTATTTCAAACACCCAACATTATGAAGTACACTGTTGATATTTTTTTATAGATTTTGCACAGTTGCCTTTTCTTCAGTAAGGCTTCATTATATCCTTACTCATTCTTTTACAATGTTTTATGTTAATATATTTAATTTCAATAGGCAATTATTTAATATTGCATGATTCTGTGCTACATTTCTATTTAGTTGTTTCTGTGGAACTATGTAATTTGAAAGAAATGTCAAGTTTAATTACTTTGATTGAACTTAACTGGTCATTTTATATTTAAATTTTTGTAAAAATATTTTTTTTCTGAAAAACAGTTGTAAGTGAAAGTCAATAAAATACCTGTTAAGTTGTTATTTAAAGGCTAATTTCACCATGTTGATTAAATCCAATAATAAAATGAAAAGTATACTGTCATTTCTTCATTAACTGTTGCATACGTACGTAAAGTGGTAAAAAATAAGATATGCTCGCACCATGTATGCTGAAAATAAAATATTTCACAAGAATGAGATAATTAAAATTATATATAACAGTCAGTTGTATATATTATATGAGTATATAATGTTTTTAAAAAAGCATTTGACTTATCTGAAAGTGGAGGTATGGATGAATTTTGTGCATGCTGCTGAGATTTCAAAACCACAAATTTAATATATTTTGACTTTAATAGACATCATTATTTTATACTTTACACAATAGTTGGATCTTACTTAGCTGACTACATTAAGAAATGTTTCAACCTCAGAAAACTTACATAAATTACAGTATATACTACAAGCATATTATTCATTTTCATCTTAAACCACTTAAGTCTGAATAAAGAGGTTTTAGCTTGTTGGTATTAGACATTATTAGTTTTAATGTTCAGTTAAAATAAAGTCCACCATCACCTGGGTTTATTATCTGGGGATATCATCTTAATGCACTAAAATTGATGAAGATTATATGTATGTATGTATGTATATATATATATATATGTATATGTGTATGTGTATATATATATATATATATATATTAAGTGCAAAATTCTTTTCTTTCTTTTTCCTCTTTTAAAGACTATATTGGTAACAGATATCTCTATCTTTTAACCTTAAAGCGCCACTGCATGGGGGCTTGATGTGCTTTGGGCGTGCTCTGTCTCTGGGTATGTCAGAGGACTGGGACTGCATGAAGTGGGTTTTAGCCTCACCTGGGGAGGCAAAAGGGAGGGTGGGGGTTAAGGGGAAGAGAAAGAGAGCAGGCTTGATCTATATCTAATCTATCATCTCAATCTTTATAATTATAACTATCAACGTAATAATAAGCTGCATGGCAACAACTCTTGGGGGAATAGGAAATTAAGACCTAAACTATTTCACTTCCAGTTAAGACTATAATATGACACCAAAAACTCAGAATCAGTGTCTCCATGATGGGACAGTTAACTTCGTAAGCTGGAATGTTAAAGGCCTGAATCACGAATTAAAGAGAAAGAAAGTACTTTCTCACCTAACAGGTCTAAATGCTAAAATAGTATTTTTACAGGAAACCCACTTACTAAGTAAGGATCAGTTCCGGCTGCAAAAGACTGGACTGGCCAAATGTTCCATTCTAGTTTTACAAAGAAAACTAGAGGGGTGGGAATTCTCATACATAGAACAGTACCATTTGTAGCATCAGATGTAGTATTGGATCCTGAAGGGAGATATGTGATGGTCATGGGAGACTTATCTAACTGTAAAATGATTTTGATAAATGTTTATGCACCTAATGTTGATGATAAGGAATTTATACAAAATTTATTTGCATCCATTCCCAATCTGAACACTCATAAACTTATAATGGCTGGGGACTTTAATTGTGTTCTAAATCCACTTTTAGATAAGACTTCCTCCACAGGGGAACGCAACTAACACCGCAAAGATAATTACAAAGTTTATAACTGATCACAACTTATCAGATCCCTGGAGGTTTTAAACCCAAATTCAAGAACATATTCTTTCTACTCACCAGTACATCATTGCTACTCAAGGATTGATTACTTCTTTATAGATAATAACTTCTTGCCTAAGATTAAATCTTGTAAATACGATGCTATTGTTATTTCAGACCATGCTCCGATGATCTTGGAGCTGAAATTACTAAGCCCCATACACTCACCCCGCAGATGGCGTCTCAATCCGCTTCTATTAGCTGACGAGAATTGTACTGAATTTATATCCAAACAAATTGAATTCTTTCTAGAGACAAATACATCCCCTGAGATCTCTGCAGGAATACTCTGGGAAACTCTTAAGGCCTTCTTAAGAGGACAGATTATCTCATATCTTTCCCACAGAAATAAATCCGAGCGAAGAAAGTAGCAGAGATAAAAGCGAAATTACTAAAATAGATGAAGAACATGCCAGACTACCAAGCGAGACTCTACATAAGAGGAGGCAGGCTCTACATTCAGAATTAAACCTCTTGACAACTAAAGAAACCGAACAACTAATTTACAAATCCAGACATCATTATTATGAACATGGAGAAAGCTAATAAGCTTTTAGCGCAACAAATTCACAAGCAAGAAGTGCATAGCGCAATCTCGTAATTACTAACACGAATGGAGATAAAATCATCGAACACAAAAATATAATGTACACTTTTAGAGACTACTATAAATCCCTATATACTACTGAGTTTAAAGAAGACAATATACAATCTAATGCATTTCTGGATAAATTACAGATACCACAAATTGACGCTATTAGTGTGGAGGAGCTCGATAAACCTCTGTCATTATCAGAATTACTGGATGCTATAAAGTCACTCCAAGGTGGAAAAGCAGCAGGCCCTGATGGCTACCCTGCAGAGTTTTACAAGAAATTCTCCGCTCAGCTAGCTCCCTCCTATTAGCAACATTTACAGAAGCCAGAGATAACCAATCTCTTCCACAAACCTTTCGCCAAGCACTAATCACTGTCTTTCCAAAACAAAATAAGGACTTATTACAATGTGCATCATACAGACCAATTTCACTTCTGAATAACGACGTTAAAATACTCTCTAAAATCATAGCTAGAAGGATGGAGAAAGTGCTCCCTCAATAATATCACAAGACCAAACTGGATTTATTAGGGGCCGACACTTATCTTCAAATCTTCGACGCCTGTTTAATGTAATATACTCACCAACTAAATCAAACACCCCAGAAATATTATTATCATTGGATGCAGAAAAAGCATTCGACATGATTGAATGGAAATACCTTTTACTATTTTGGAGAAGTTTGGGTTTGGCCCAACATTTGTGCATGGATTAAATTACTGTATACTAACCCAGAAGCTTCAGTTTGCATCAATAACATTTGCTCAGACTACTTTAAACTAGAACGTGGCACAAGACAAGGATGCCCTTTGTCACCACTGCTGTTTGCAATTGCCATTGAACCACTGGCAATACATTGTCGAAATACTGATCAGATAAAGGGGATTAGCAGAGAAGGACTGGAACAGAAAATCTCATTATATGCAGATGACATGGTACTGTATATATCGGACCCAGAAAATTCTGTGCCTGCAGTCTTAGCAGCACTCACAGAATTTCAAAAGCTCTCTGGTCTCAGAATTAATCTGAATAAAAGTGTACTCTTTCCGGTGAATTCGCAAGCATATAATATTAGATTAGACACCCTTCCTTTTATCATTGCAGAACAGTTTAAATACCTCGGGGTAAACATCACAAGTAAACATAAAGCTCTTTATCAACAAAATTTAGTCGTCTGTATGGAAAAAATTAAACAAGACTTGCATAGATGGTCAACCCTTCATCTCACACTAGCTGGAAGAATTAACACTGTTAAGATGAATATTCTTCCTAAGCTCCTTTTTATTTCAAAACATACCAATATACATTAATAAATCGTTCTTTAAGCAATTAGATTCAACAATAACCTCATTTATTTGGAATTCTAAACATCCACGCATCAAAAGAGCGACCCTACAAAGACAAAAGGCAGAAGGCGGCATGGCTCTACCTAACTTCCAGTTTTATTACTGGGCAAATATACAGTCGATAAGAACCTGGACACAAATAGAAGAACATACACAGGCATGGACCGCAATAGAAGTAAAATCCTGCAGTACTTCTTTGTATTCCTTGCTTTGTGCTCCAATAAACACACGTTATCGGCAATACACTAATAACCCAATTGTGCTCCACTCACTTAGAATCTGGAACCAATGTAGAAAGCATTTTAAGACGGAGAAGCTTCTTTCTGTGGCACCCTGCAAAAGAACCACCTCTTTCAACCCTCACAAACATATGCAGTTTTAATATCTGGAAAAATTTGGAATTAACTTGCTTAGAGATCTTTATATAGACAACGTCTTTGCATCCTATGAACAATTACATTCCAAATTTAACATTCCAGCTACAAATTTCTTTCACTATCTTCAAATCAGGAACTTTGTTAAACAGAACCTTCCAGATTTTCCTCATCTTGCACCCTCATCCACGCTGGAAAAATTATTGCTCAATTTCAAGGAGTTAGACTCCATCTCTACAATATATAAAATCCTTTTACAATCCCTTCCTTTCAAAGATCCAAGAGGACACTGGGAAAATGACCTCTCAATTAATATATCAGAAAAGGAGTGGAAAGTAGCAATGCAGAGAATTCACTCAAGCTCCATATGCAAAGCATACAATTATACAACTCAAAATTATATATCGAGCACATCTGTCTCGACTAAAACTCTCAAAATGTTTCCAGGGCATGATCCAACCTGCGAACGTTGCAACCAAGCCCCAGCCTCACTAGGTCACATGTTCTGGGCCTGCTCCAAATTAACATTATTCTGGACAAAAATTTTAATTACCTCTCAGACAGTCTTGGACTCACACTCCCTCCTAACCCATTAACAGCTGTGTTTGGGGTTCTTCCAGAGGGTCTTAAAGTGGAGAAAGACAAACAAACTGTGATTGCATTCACTACACTGTTGGCACGCAGACTTATTCTGATAAACTGGAAGAACCCAAACTCTCCTCTTTTAAGTCAGTGGGAAACTGATGTGTTATATTATTTAAAATTGGAAAAATCAAATACTCAGTTAGAGGATCTGTGCAGACTTTTTCAAAACATGGCAGGATCTAATCAGTAATATTTTGAAATGATTTTATAAAGCACAGAGAATTTGTTGATTTAGGTATTTTTAAAAGCCTTAAATTTTACACCGTTTGGCTTGCTCTCTCTCTCAAGGGTGGGGATCGATCTGTTCTTAGCATAATTCTTTTTTTTTTTGTAAAACTTGATTGCTATGTATTGATTGTAATAAAATAAATAAATAAATAAATAAATAAAAAAAATAAATAAATAAAGTCCTAATTTTAAGCAAACTTTTTAAATGTAATATTTAAATTATAGTTTTTAGCATAGCAATGCAGTGATTAGTGCTGCTCACTTTAAAGACCTATTTTTCATTATCAGCCATAAAATATACCCATACAGATTTAAAAAAAGCACAAAAATAAAAATGTACCTGTCTTTCTCTCTAAAGACATAAAGCCTTGTGTTTTCTCCCTCTCCTTCCCATCTCTTTTTACGTTTACTTCTGCATAGGTGATCTGCATAGACATCTTTATCATCTTCTGTGTATAGCACAAAATCAGCAACTAAACAAATAAGAGTAAAGGAGTATGACGCAAAGAGAGTGAGAGAGCCAAGAGAAAGAGGTTAAAGGTTTTGGAAGGATGTGCAGTCTGAGTCACATTTAAACTGAAAAAATACTTAAACATACATTTTTTATCAGCAGTGTGTTTTTTAATAGCAGTTAAATTAATTGAAATTAACCAAAAAGCTTTTTTTGAATTAGCAGGCATCTTTATTATCAAAAATCTGTGACTTAAGTACTATATTTAGAGCAATTATTAATTATAGGCCTATTGATTCTTTCAAAATGTTATCTATACTATTCTTTGCCTATCACAGTCAAAAAGCACAGAGAACACTTGAAAGACAAATCATTACTAACCAATGTAATATGAAGCATTCCATAATAACTAGTATCATAAAATATATAAAACATGAATTAAACACTTTATGAAAAATACATGCTATTAAAATCATAAGGAGAATATAGTGATATTAAAAAAATATAGGTCTTCTCTAGAAAATTGAAAAATTATATTTTAACTTCTGGAAATGTAATTTTTTTCCAACTAAGGTTAATTGTCAGTCAGTCAGTCAGTCATTATCCAACCTGCTATATCCTAACACAGGGTTGTGAGGATCTAATGGACCCAATCCCTGTCAATTTCAAATTATCTCTTTATTTGAGTGTGTATGAGTGAACCCTTACATTGACTAATGCCTTTCCAGGTTTATCCATCCATCCATTTTCCAACCCGCTGAATCCAAACACAGTGTCATGGGGGTCTGCTGGAGCCAATCCAGCCAACACAGGGCACAAGGCAGGAACCAATCCCGGGCAGGGTGCCAACCCACCACAGCTTTCCAGGTTTATTTCCTGCTTTATTACTGAGGCTGTTTGGAAAGGCACTAGACCCCAACCCCATCCCCTCTATGCCTGTTAAAAAAAAAACAATTGAATCTGAAAATGTTATATTTTTTAGCAAAAAAAAAAAAGTTTTAAAGACAATTTTCAGAGATAAGCATTACTTAGGAGTATCATTGTGACCTTATTCATCCAGCTTGAATATTTGTTTTATTTAAATGTATTGCCATATTTCTTCAGTTTCTTAATTTCAGCCATTTTTTAAAACCTTTTTATTACAGTATCAGGTTGTGAGCTGCAGCCAATTCTGGAAGCATTTAACACAGAGCAGGAAGTAGCCTTTAACAGGGACACCAGTTTATCTTAAAGCATACTTGTAAATAACAAACATAATAACGTTTACATCTATAGCACATTTTTATACACAAGATGTAGCTCAAAGTGTTTTACAGTATCTCCAAAGGAAAAGTTACAAGAAAACCAAATTGAATTAGTTAAGAATAATAATGAATAAATAACAAAACATAAATCAATTCGGGCTTACATAAAATAGACATATAATTAGTAGAAAGACAGAATTCTTATATATATATCATTGTATAAGTCTCTAAAGATGAGTAGGATGATAAGGTGAGATAGCTGGGAGGACAGGGAAAAAAAAAAACTCTGGATAAGGGTTCCAAGGCAAAAAGACTACACACCTCCCACTAGGCAATCTACCTTACATAAATGTCCTGTCATTCCTCATTGTTTCCAGGCTTCATACCAGAAGAATTGATGTAGTGGGTCTCATGAACAGCTGGTACATCCAAATTCATTCGAGCAAAGCAGGTGGAGGCACAGTGCCCTAAACAGGTGGAAGTGGTGCAAAATGCCACCACAAGAAAAAACAGAACAGAAAGCAGGGAAAATTAGAGATTAATAGTGATTGCAAATCCATGAAGAATATAATCATTCCTATACATGTGTAGTGTATTAGGAGTACAAATAAAATTTACTGTGAAAAACTCAAATTAAAAAAGTGTGTTTGTATGAGTTTATTTTTAAATAACCCACAGTGTTAGCCCTGTGTATCTCTGTTGGTAAATTATCTCCAGAGTTTTGGTGTATAACAGGAAAATGCCACCTCACCCCTTCTTTTATGCTTAGCTCTAGGAATAATAAGAAGGGGGGTCAGAAATTCCAAAATATAGGAAGGATTATTTAAAGCTTTATATACCATTTAGTAGTACTTGTATTTTAAAGTCAATTCTAAAGTAAAATTGTTAATTATAGATTATGGAAAAATGAAAAAAACAATCTTTGTGTGAAGATAAATGACTTTAATCCCAAGTATTCATCTCATTAGATATGATATTAATTGTATTCAAATTTTTTTTCCCTAATATTTCATTCTCTGCCACATTAAAGGCACACTTCAGTGCACCAAAAAAGCTAACAAAAAATTAGACCTGTAGGTAAATATAAATATAAAAAAAGACTTAACTAAAAACAAATGTTTGACTAGCTTGAAAGGCTCAGTCAATAGAATTTAAGACATTTTTTGTTGTGCTACTTTTAATTTAATGTAAAAATTAACATACAGTATTAATTTCTTGTGAAGTACAATATAAGCACTAAAATAAAATCACATTTTTCAGCATGCAGGCTAAAAAATGAGCCCGTATGAAGACACTTTTCTAGAATAACACTAAGTATTTCAAAAATAGTAATTAGGAATATATTCATTCCCTCCTCCAGCCCCTGCAATCATTTGATTGTACCTGTTTGATATATTCTACATCTGCTTTAATTTTCCTAAGCAATGCATACTAAAAACCTGAAAGGTTTAACATATTAAGAAAATAATTAAAATAAATCACCGTATTGTACTATTCACTGTTATTTACTATATTTACATAGAAATAATGTAGGAGGATGAAATGAAAAAGTTAAACGTTTACTTGCTTCCAGCTTCAAACTGCTAAAAACCAAAACTGATTTTATAAACTGAGAAAAACCTCAATTGTTTTTATGATATCTTTATACAATAGTCAGTCATGGGATTGCTGTCAATTTACATTTTTCTTATACCCTGAATAAATAAGAAAATAATATAACCTGTGTGAAGGGTTAAATAAGAAAAGAAAGAAATTAAACAAGTGTAACAATTCCAACATATATGGATGTCCCTCTTTCTTTTTGCCTATATTTTTCTTGTGTATGATGCTATTAGCACTAAATTTATTTAGATTAGATTAGATTAGATTAGATTGGGATAGTGTGGGACGGTGGCGCAGTGGGTAGTGCTGCTGCCTTGCAGTTAGGAGACCCGGGTTTGCTTCCTGCATGGAGTTTGCATGTTCTCCCCGTGTTTGCGTGGGTTTCCTCCAGGTGCTCTGGTTTTCTCCCACAGTCCAAAAACATGCAGGTTAGGTGCATTGGCGATTCTAAATTGTCCCTAGTGTGTGCTTGGTGTGTGTGTGTGCACCCTACGGCAGACTGGAATCCTGCCCAGGGTTTGCTTCATGCCTTGCACGCTGGGATTGGCTCCAGTAGACCCCTGTGACCTTGTAGTTAGGATATAGCGGGTTGGATAATGGATGGATGGATAAATAGATAAATACAGAGTCTTTAGGATCACAGTTTCAGACAGATGTACTGGTGATTGATACCAATGGCAGCCATTTCTCATCTTCTAATAAAGGTGCTCTTACCTGTGTAAAGTATATAGATCTTTTTGACTGATAACTATGGTTCCGTCTTTACTGTTATTGCATATTAACAATCGTTACCATGAACAGGACTAAGTGATACACAAATAAAACAATTTTGAATTAATCAACATTGAAACAAATTTACCAGTCTTGTTTAATTACTGTATACTTAGGTTGTCTTATCTGTCCAAACAATGAAGATAAGTGAGTGGGTGCCACATATCAAAAGAAATTAAAGAGTTTCCCAAATGTATGTGTCAATGAAAGTAGTACAGTGGACTAAGTTGTTCTGTTAGCTGTATTTGACTTCTTGAAGAAAACTTAAAATAGTATTAATATTAAAACCTGATATATTGGACATCCTAGGTGAATGGAGTATTAGAAAGTAAGGGGAAATAATGATTGCTGCAAATAATATTGTCAGAGCTCCTAGGTTATATGAGGCCTACAAGCAAAAAGTAAAAAAGGCTGTGAATAGATAATTTTGACATTTCTTAGAGAACATGAAAAATCTGTTATAAAGGGCTAGATTAGAAGAGTCTAAAGTTGTTAACAGTATAAGGTCAAAATAACCTCTAGTCTTTATAAGTGTGCATTTGTAAACTGGATTTAGCTGGACTGTATCAAATGACACCTAAATGTGTGCTGATTTAGTCAGAGAAAAGTATAGTTTCTATATCAGTAAAGCTGTGAAGATATATTACTTACACAACAGGCAATGGTCAGCAATGTGTAAATGATGATGTGATTATAGAAAAGATGAAATTTACTTCTTCAGCTACATTAAAATATTTTATGTGTTTCCTGGTATAAGAGCTACTTTCTTTAAGTAAGAAAGAAACAAAGTAACAAAAAAGATAATATCATTATAAATGTAAAGGGCACATTAAGGTACAAGTATTAAATTGGTTTAATGCTTCTGTGTCCAGCTTTGATAAGATTCTTATTTGGCCGTTAAACCAAAAATGCATAAACTATGTAGATTAATTTATGCTGTGTCTTATATTATCGTACATATTTCCATATTTTTAAAACTTAATACTATAAAGCCTTTTAAAGCTATCACAAAAAACTTTTTTAATTCTGAAAACCATTTTACTCATTATTTACAAATGATTGTTGCCCATTGCTAGATTTTCAAATTGAGCCCCATATGAATAAAATTAAATATTATTATTATTATGTCAGTAATAAATTAATGTATATTTTTATGAGTTAAGCTTCTTAAAAAAACAAAATCTCAAGAATAGAACCAAGAATTAGCCTTTCATGTTAAGGTAGAGAAAGCTACCTAACCTTAATTTAACAGACTAAGACAAGCTCAACTTTCCCCCAATACATTTAGATACTTTGTTCTGGCTCATATCTAAATCCACATCCACACAATTTTCATAAAGGGGAACTTTGTTGATATATTTGCCTTTATGCATATGTAATGAGAGGGAACATGTATAATAGACACCATGCTTCAATAAACACAATGTATATAAGTATTAATAAGTGTCTTAACTTGATTAAGCTGTTTCATAGTGTGCCTAGATATATTCAATTCATTTTCAATTTGAATAAAACAGGCTTATATTAGACTTGTATTGACCTGTTTATGTTTTACATAAAAATGCATTACTCATTTGTACAATTGTGTAGTTGAGACAGGTATGCTTTAAAAGTGAGGGATAATATTGATTTTAGTTAAAATGTTGTTGATCCACATCATAATTATTATCATCTTTATTCCACTTTTTTCTCACGAGGGCTGCAGCAGCAATGTCCTGAGCTGAGGTAAGCACTGTTGCCTCACAGCTCCAGAATCGTACCCCAAGTCCTATGTGAAGTTTGCATGTCTAGATATTTCTGCGGGTACTTTGTTTTTATTAAACTACAGTCCAAAGATATGTGGATTAAATGAATTGGCCACTGTAACTTGCAAATGTGTGAGTGGTTGTACACATGAGTATGTCCTGTGATAGTGGAGTGTCTCATTCTGGGTTGGTTCCTGGCACGTGCCTGGTGCTACTAGAAATGACTTTGGCCCCCATTACCCTGAACTGAATTAAGCAGATTACATAATGCATACATTATAGAACAAAGTAAAAGTATTTTTAAAGCACTTTTTGAATTAAAAAGGATGAAATATTTTTTTTAAAATGTCACATCATGAACAAGTGTTAAAATCAGTCACTTTTTAATGTCAATTATTATTACTAGTAATTTTTTTTTTGTATGAGTTAAGCATGCAGCTGTTCAAAGTTGTTCGCAAATTTACAGATTGTGTCATAAGGGGAACACAAAGAGAAAACAGGCTAATTCTACATAGATAGTTACTGGGCTCACCAAGTGAAACAAAAAAGCACTATGTCATTTTGCTTTTCAATATTAAATCTGTCCAAAGAGAGCCCATATGAAGGATCTATGCACAAATCTGTGAGCTGCACTCATTATCTTGTTTTCACATTTATATTATTTAAGTGTTTATTTCTTTTTTCCGTTGTTGTCACCTAAACCATCTACTTTAAGATGGCTGAAGTCTTCACCTTTATTGTTAGCAGATAATTCCAGCATCTTGTAGGCTCCTGAAACACAAGAAGCTACCTATTTACTTGCACTCTTTAATATCTGATACCTGTTGGAGGTTCTGTATAATTTGACTTTGAAAGTTTTATTGAAATTTCTTAACTTCTGAATTCATACAAATACAACCTTGGGTGCATTAGATTAAAGCTGGTGTTTTACTGATGTCTTATGTTCTGTAGGTTATACAGACTTTTGTCTCAAAAACCTGCGTGCAACACAGAATATACAAAATATTTAATCAGCTATTACCTAAATATTATTTAAAACCAGTCACAAACCAAGGTCTTTGACTTACTTTCAAACCTCTGCTCATCATTGCATGCCTGTTTAACTAAGATGGCTCCAGTAACAGAAGAATGGATGCTTTAGCTTATTTACAATAGGTGCTGCAAAGGGCATTCTTGAAGATAAGACTGGCAAGTAAGTATTTCTGAGATGAAAATCTTGCAAAGTAAAAATGCTATAATGCAATGATTTTAAAGCATGGTATTTAACAACATGGGGAACAAAGACAAAAAAAGTCCTCTTCCTTGTTCTACCTAATTCATTGTCACCTTGTAGATACAGTCACTTTTTCTTAAATTATGACTCAGTCTGAGCTGTAAGGGGCATTTTTAAGATGACACTTTTATAAATGGGCAATATTTATATAGAAGTTATTACAAATGTTTGCCAATATAGAAAACAACTGTTCCACCTGTTTTCTATCACAAGTTAAGAGAGTTACAACCTTGAGTATGTTAAACCTTTGTGTATAAATGTAGTTGTTAGCATTCAGTTTTAGTGCATCAGAAATAATTTAAGGGTAATTTTAAAGGCCTTTTCAGTGTGGCCCAATGATAGAACTCCTTTCTAATCATATTTGTCTTGATTCTGAACACTTGGTGTAAAATATAAGAAAGAGAGCCAGGTCTGAAATGGTTCTAAAATGGTAAAAGGTGTACCAGCACTGTAGTTGCTATGATCACATGGCTGAAATTTAATGAAATCATTTTAAGATCATACTTTAAAAGCTTGTAACTGTGTTAATAATTAACATGGCAAATGTTATGCAGAACCAGGCACTGATGAGCTGTTTACAGAGAGCAAGTTGAGAGTGCATTCCCTCATATCTTCACATCAACTCAAAACATTTCAGTTTAGCTAGTCAGCCTAACCTACAAGTATATGGGATACAAATTTAAAATGGACATACACTGACAATACTAGGCCAGGATTTAAACCCAGAACTCTGAAGCTATGTAGAAGCATACCAGTTTTGAAATAGCTATATTCATTTGCTTCTAATATTGAATATACAAATAAGTGTTTTCTATTGTGCTGTGATCATTCCACATGAATGATGATGTGATGATAAACATTAAGTGACACTTTCAAGATAAGTAAGTTAATACATTATAGTGGTATCTTATATACCATTTCTTAATAAGTACAAACGAATAAGTTGAATTTAGATAATAATTGCAAAAAAAAAATACAAGCTGATGGCTAGCTAGCTAGTAATACAGGTACATTTTTAACATTAACCAAAAAAATTTCAAGGTAAGTTAAAGAAATGTATCATGCTTTTAAAATGACAAAACAAAATGTGTTCACTATTTTATTGGTGTGACTCATCAATCTTTTTTTCAGGAAATATTGTTTTACTGCTGTTCATTATGAGACAGAATGTGCTGGCAATGACTGAAGTCTAGGGAGTGGTGTAGCATATCCATAAAAGGAGCCCAAATGTCAGATGTATAGGAGTTCTAAAATGAGAGCACCTTGAAGAGATGCCAGCGTACTAAATGCTCTTCAGGTATCAAGTTGGTAGTCTGTATTTTTAACCTGGAACAACAAAAACCTTTGTCAGGAGGCAAAAATGTGGTAACACATAGTCACCATCTAGGTTAAAGGGCATTGTGTGTCCTGTCTAACAGAGCACATAAAACTGTACCAAGCCCTCAGAGGTAAAGAGAGTCAAGGCTGGGGGGGCTGTCAAAAGGCAGGTCCCATTAAAGCCCTATGTGGCACTCCTTGAGTGATTTTGGGCTATACAAAAATAAATTGTATTGTATTGTACAAAGACAAAATCAAAACTAACAGTGATGTACATAATCACCATAAATAAAATAATCAAAAATGAACAAAAGAGGTACAAAACATTAATTTGAAACCTAGCTAATGAAGGAACAGTGGCTGGGACATGACAGATGCAAACAATATTCCATTGTTCCAGTCCAGCCCTGGTTTCTCTTTTGGAGTAGAAAGAACTGCTTTAACCTTTGTTACAGCCTTACTAGGGTTTCTACTATACAGCAGATGTTATGGACAAGTCAACCAGTGAGCTGAAAGAGTGAAACAATCAGCTGAGGTCTTGGAAGTTTTTTCTGCTGTTTGCCTGTGTACACATGAGTCCCTTCTCTTGGATGACCACTGGTGCAAAGTTCTGTCCATCAATGTTACTCATTCTTCATTTATGGTCCTTTGTTCAGAATTTAATGTATCATGTATAAACGGTGCATACGCACAGAAATGTTGCGTAAGAACTTTTCCATGTTCAAATCGCAATGTATAAAACCTACACTTGGCGTAAAGTCACGCACTTTTCCACGGTACCTCATACCTTGCCGTACGCAAGTTCTCCGCTCGGTTTTGCAGACTGGCGGCACCCAGTGTCAAAGCAGTGCTACTGTTCCTGTGTGGTTACACCTTATTTTCCTGACGCTGCTTTATAAATACACTGAAACTAACCGCATATTGTTTATTAGTGTAATGCATCTGATTGTAATTAACGTGTAACAATATAATGGTCCAGGGAATAGCCATAGTATTCCAAATACCATAACTGCTTCAGCGTTGTTACTCTCACTGCACTTTCTTCTTCTTCTTCTTCTTCTTCTTCTTTCAGTTCCTCCCATTAGGAGTTGCCACAGCGGATCATCTTTTTCCATATTACTCTCACTGCACCACTCGGAGTATTTATATCACTGTATCTGAGTGTGAATCACAGCAGCAGCTGATTGGAAAGAGAATTATCGGTATACAGCTTCAAGGACACGCTGTCTCAGCCACGGCAAAACGTTTCAAAGCCTTTCCTGTATGGACCTTGCGGTTCAGAAACAGTTTCATCCCAAGAACTTTAAACGCACTTAATCAATTGCACCTTGTAGAACTGTTTGTACTTATAAGTACAATCACCCCACTGTAAACTTGCACTACAGTTATAATATTGCACAACCTGAGCCACTTTATAAAGCGCGTATTTACATATGATGACAATATCATTTTTAAGGTGAAATGCAGCAAAATATGTTTATTATATTATACAGATAAAACTTTAACTTCATTTAAATAATCTATATTCTTCACTGGGAGTGTTGTGAAGGATAGAAAAATTAAACATGTACTATGAAGATATTTCAATGTTCTTTAAACGTTTTGAAGAATAGGTGCTCTAAGCTTACAGATGGCTTAACTTCTATTACAGAGCTGATTGTGTGGTGATTGGGTATTTGGGGAAAGAAATGCAAGGACTGCAGTGGAAGCTACGCCAATATATATTGAATATAAAACAGAAAGAGAAAATAACAACACAGCTAAGAACGCAGCGACACATTTCGGCAAAAGTTGAATGTTTGTGTCATGAGCACGAGGCGGCTATGCAGTGTCTGCAACGGACGTGGCCATCCACCATGCATAAGATACCATATTGACATTGGCGGGCGAAGGAGCCACCAATTCTTCCTCTGCCCAGTGCCACCACAAGCCTAGAGCCGCCCCTGAGTACTGCTGCAATAAATAATTTCATTGAAGGTCGCACACAATCACTGCGCCGTGAAACTCATGTTTAATAACGTGCTTTAACTCCTATCATCATAAAAATGATATCACATACACATCTCAGTATTTTAGTTATTCAGAGAGCTGTAATGGATTCTGTTTCCAGTTGGAGGAAGAGAGCCGGTTTAAGAAGCAA
Source organism: Polypterus senegalus (assembly GCF_016835505.1). Taxonomy (NCBI): domain Eukaryota; kingdom Metazoa; phylum Chordata; class Cladistia; order Polypteriformes; family Polypteridae; genus Polypterus; species Polypterus senegalus. The sequence continues at coordinate 114,724,875 of NC_053162.1, forward strand.
GTAGTGATTCACACACATAGAGCACATAGAAGATCAAATACAAAACAAAGCATTTAACGTGCCACTTTAATTACGATGTGATTTGAGAAACTGGTTAATTAAACGATTTTAAGATGAAGTTTATGATGTTTTACTTTAATGACAAAATAAACTACGTGATTAAAGTGGAAATGTCGAAATTGAAGTTGACATTTCGTGCTTTTTCCCCACTGTGTGCCTTTTTTTCTCTGTACCCTAATAAGCTTTCATATGACACTCAGACAGTGGGCTACAACTCACCTTTTCACGGCGACTTTGATATGTGACTTCTTTTTTATTTCCGGCACTGTGCACATGTTTTTCCTTTGCCTCCATTTGGTATTCACTGAAATTCTTATATTTTCCCCTTTGTCTTTTCACAGAAGGCTGAGCTTAAGGGCGATTTATATTAATTTGCATATTCAAAGAGGCGTAATTCTGGGAGGAGTTGGGGTGTTACATAAAGCGCGTGCACAAGCATTACTTTTCACGTAGATCGGGATTTATGTAGCAGATGAAACGTGGAAGTTGGAGTACGCACAGATTCCTGCATCTGGATTTTTCTGTGCGTAAGCACATTTCGGCTTTTGTGCTTACGTCATGCTATAGTGCGAGTTCTACGCACGGCGTTAAACATGAGGCCCCAGTTCCTGCTTTCAAGAGATACCTTTGAGATGTTACAAGATCTGGTGTCAATCATCTTACCAGGTAAGCCACAGATGCATTGCAAAGGGAGCTCAGTAATAAAAAGAGGCCGATATTAAGGGTGTCTGGCAGTGGCTTGCTAAGTCAGGACTTGGGTTTTTTGCTAGGCAAAATGACAATGCCAGTCTGTCCTACAATGTATTTCTACAAAGTGGTCTAAATTAATTACAAATATAAAAACAGAAATAATTTACCACACAAGTACCTCACCTTCACCTCCTTCAAGTTAGTATTTATTAGGTACAACTTTAAAAACAATTATAGCCTTGAGTCTGTGTGGACAGGACCCTCTATCAACTTTATACATCTGAATACTGCAATTTGTCGCTATTCTTCATTGCAAAAATGATCAACCACTATTAAGTTGCATGAAACACTTTTTTTGAAGTCAAACTACAACTCCAAGTTGCTCTGAGATCCAGACACTGACTCAGCAACTCCACAACATTAACATTGTTGTTTTTAATCCTTTCCCATGCAGGTTTGGCTTTATGCTTGTCTGTCATTGTCTTGCTGTAAAGAAAATCTTTCCCCAAGGTGCACATTCCTTGTAGATTGCATTGGGTCTTTGTCCAGAATTTCCCTGTATGTGCTTGTTTAATTTTACCCTCAGCTTCTATAAGCCTTCCAGAGCATGATGAAGGGAAGTATCACAAAAGAAAGATGCTACCACCACTACCCTTCACAGTGGGAATGTTGTATTTTTGATAATGAGCTGTGTTTTTCTTAAGCCAAACATAAGACATCAGACCAAAGATCCTTCTTCCAGCTGACTTCAAATGTTTCCATGTGCCTTCTGTCAAAATGTAGATGAGATGGATTTTTATGTATGTATGTACAGGGTATGTATGTATGTATGTATGTATGTTTGTATGTACAGAGCATCCAGAAAGTATTCACAGCGCATCACATTTTCCATATTTTGTTATGTTACAGCCTTATTCCAAAATGGATTAAATTCATTTTGTTCCTCACAATTCTACACACAATAACCCCATAATGACAATGTGAAAAAAAGTTTACTTAAGGTTTTTGCAAATTTATTGAAAATAAAAAAACTGAGAAATTACATGTACATAAGTATTCACAGCCTTTGCTCAATACTTTGTCGATGCATCTTTGGTAGCAATTACAGCCTCGTCTTTTTGAATATGATGCCACCAGCTTGGCACACCTATCGTTGGCCAGTTTCGCCAATTCCTCTTTGCAGCACCTCTCAAGTTGGATGGGAAGCGTCGGTGCACAGACATTTTAAGATCTCTCCAGTGATGTTCAATCGGATTCAAGTCTGGGCTCTGGCTGGGCCACTCAAGGACTTTCACAGAGTTCTCCTGAAGCCAGTCCTTTGATATCTTGGCTGTGTGCTTAGGGTCGTTGTCCTGCTGAAAGAAGAACTGTCGCCCCAGTCTGAGATCAACAGCGCTCTGGAGCTGGTTTTCATCCAGGATGTCTCTGTACATTGCTGCAGTCATCTTTCCCTTTATCCTGACTAGTCTCCCAGTTCCTGCCACTGAAAAACATCCCCACAGCATGATGCTGCCACCACCATGCTTCACTGTAGGGATGGTATTGGCCTGGTGATGAGCGGTTCCTAGTTTCCTCCAAATGTGATGCCTGGCATTCACACCAAAGAGTTCAATCTTTGTCTCATCAGACCAGAGAATTTTGTTTCTCATGGTCTGAGAGTCCTTCAGGTGCCTTTTGGCAAATTCCAGGTGGGCTGCCATGTGCCTTTTACTAAGCAGTGGCTTCCGACTGGCCACTCTACCATACAGGCCTGATTGGTGGATTGTTGCAGAGATGGTTGTCCTTTTAGAAGGTTCTCCTCTCTCCACAGAGGACCTCTGGAGCTCTGACAGAGTGTCCATCGGGTTCTTGGTCACCTCCCTGACTAAGGCCTTCTCCCCCGATCGCTCAGTTTAGATGGCCGGCCAGCTCTAGGAAGATTCCTGGTGGTTTTGAACTTCTTCCACTTATGGATGATGGAGGCCACTGTGCTCATTGGGACCTTCAAAGGAGCAGAAATGTTTCTGTAACCTTCCCCAGATTTGTGCCTCGAGACAATCCTGTCTCGGAGGTCTACAGACAATTCGCTTGACTTCATGCTTGGTTTGTGCTCTGACATGAACTGTCAACTGTGGGACCTTATATAGACAGGTGTGTGCCTTTCCAAATCATGTCCAATCAACTGAATTTACCACGGGTGGACTCCAATTAAGCTGCAGAAACATCTCAAGGATGATCAGGGGAAACAGGATGCACCTGAGCTCAATTTTGAGCTTCATGGCAAAGGCTGTGAATAATTATGTACGTGATTTCTCAGTTTTTTTATTTTTAATACATTTGTAAAAACCTCAAGTAAAGTTTTTTCACATTGTCATTATGGGGTGTTGTGTGTAGAATTCTGAGGAAAAAAATGAATTTAATCCATTTTGGAATAAGACTAACATAACAAAATGTGGAAAAAGTGATGCGCTGTGAATACCTTCAGGATGCACTGTATGTGTGTATGTATGTATTTATTTAACTAACCATGGCTTTCTGTTTTCCACTCTTACATAACACTTTGACTGGTGAAGCACACAAGCAACAATTATATTCAGTTTCTCCAATCTCACAATATGTACCTTGTAACCCCTTTAGATTTATCACAGATATATTGCTGCCCTGCCACAGCAAGCTGAGCCATATCGTTCCATTTTCCAATGATTTAAGTGTTTAATATTGAAAAGGTAAATATTTATGAACTTACTTATACTTATAAAAAAGCAACACTTCACAAAAAATGAGTTAAAAAAAACATATAAGAGATGACAAAATAATTTAAAAGTGTTATTTTCCAAGGCTTGTGGAAGCATTCTGCAGGCACCAGGATTGCATCTTCCACACACCTAGAGAGCACTCTGCAACACTGCATGTGCTTTGGTATGCAGTGTTATAGCTTTCTCCAGCCACAGTTTGAGGATTACACACTGGAGTTTGCAAGCATTAATTGAATAAGATATCCATTGTCTCCTAGTAACCAGCAACCAGCAAACGCACCATCCCTTACCATCGGATACACTTCAGAGTTTGACTAGAGTATGTATACTCCCAGACTGCTTGGCTCCAAAGGATGTAAAGCATCCCTGATGGTTGGTTGCACCAGGACAGCAAGTATAGTTGGAATTCAAGAGACCTGAAATGTGAATAGGGATGAGTATTCAAATCACTGCACCTACAATGTCAGATATTCCTGTAATGGCACTGAAACTAATTTTAGTGTTATGCAAGGCATTTTATTATTATTTATTTATTTGGCTAATGCCTTTATCCAAAGTGGCTTACAACATTTGACACACAACTGGCTACAATTCTTTTGTTTTTCCAGTTGGAGCACAGACAGGTGAAGTGACTTGCTCATGGTCACACAGTGTCAGTAGTGGGATTTCACTCCGCAACATCAGGTTTTGTTGCATGCAGGGAGAAATAGTAATCTGGGATCTGTTCCATAAAGCAGGATAAGTGACAAATCTGGTTAAAGCGAGTCAGGACTCACTGACATCAGGCTAATCCCATTCCAGAATATCTTGAATTAGCCAAAGACGTGATTCTGAAACAGAATAAACCAGAATTACGTAATCCATAAAGCTAAATATGTGGATAACATGCTGATACTACTTTTTGGAATAGGCTAAGGATTTGCCTGTTCCAGAAAGTAGGAATTGATTAAATCCAGCTTAGTTACTGTACCAACCAATGTTCTCCTGCGACGGAGCAGATCTAACATGAAGGATTAACTATTTGCAGCCTAAATAATTAAGAAGCAGAGAATCCAATCATGAAATCAAAACTTGGAATTGACATGTTTGAAACACTGATCCAGGCTGCTATATTTAGATAGATATTTTGTAGTTAAGAAATAGAAAAAGGCTTTGAAATGTCTGATCATTATTGAAAATTTTGTGCCCCTTCCTGGAAGAACCAATCAATTTTGAAGTGCAGCTCCTTGAGAGAGAGGGTGATTAGACCCTGAACAGACATTTTCCCATGCCCAGAAGGTCACCTCATGAGCTTTACTGGTCTACATCAGAGAACTCCATACTTCTTAATCTAGTACAGCATATGTGACAATGACAAAGCGTGGCTCTGACATCAAAACAAACACTATACATCGCCCTATATTTCTTTACCAACTGCAACTTTTCTGCAATGCTGGAGTTTCTAAACATATTGGCAAAGTGACCATATGCAGGGTGGTCAGAAAAGTGTGCAAGGCTTTAAAGAGGCAACTGCACACATATGTCGTCTTCCCAGAACATAAATGGCACACATATTCTTATTGTGTTACACTAGACACAATAAGCAATTTGAAGACTAATGAAAGTGTGTACTGATCATTCTCAGGAATCTGGAGGTGGACTGAGCCTCTTCCACAAGGAACATCCAATGACCAGTTTGGTCTTGGACAATGACAACAAGAAAGTATCAATGTGGAACTCTATAATGAGTCATTATGTCTCTGCTAGTGTGTGCAGTAACGGTATGGGGCTGTCCTAGCCTTAGGCCAAGAGGGTCTCAGCATCATTATTGTGTAACACAAGCAATATTTGTGAATAGGGCAGTGGCTTCTTGGAAATGTTGCCCTATGCAAAAGTAAGAGTAGAATGACACCCACTACTGCTGAATGCATTTCCATCTGTAAGATGACTGTGGAGATTGGTAGCTCAGAGAATGTACCCCTGGGATGCCCTCTATACATGGCCTGTTACGGTGAGGCTGAGAGCCAACTCCTCAGCAGGAAAGAAAGACAGCCCTGGGGAACCACCACCTGTTTTACAGGCTTCCGCTTTCTTCCTGTTGGCTGCATAATGAACAGCAACACATGACACCTGCCTCTCTTAACAATTCCTGTAATTAAAAAGCTAATTAAAATTTCGATATTTACCTGTTTGGAGTACATTTTTATATTTGACTTTAACTTGCTGCAAGGTGCATTTAATTCCACTGAGGTTGTAGCTGGGATTTCAACATTATATGCAGGCCAGTATAATACAGTATGTTTCAGTGCAGACTAAATAATATCAAACAGCTCTCACACTACTACAACTACTAGCAAATACCAATGCATGAAAAAACACTTAATGTGTATCACACCAAATACAATTCTTGAGTTCATATTGAGTCTCAAGGTTACATCGTCAAGGGCACACACAATATACTCATTGAATACACAATGTAAACCTCAATTTCAGTGGTTCAGTTTTTTGCTCATTTACTCTGTTAGCAGTTCTTCTTCACAATCTTATCCTTTTCTTGGCAGCAGTTGCTGTATTGCACCTCTTATGCCTGCATTAAAGGGAACCTTAATATATGTGTCTGACTGTGTTTCTGCACCTGCAGGAGTAGAGTATAAGTTGTTACCCTCTGTTTTTCTTAAAAAATGTTGTCCAAGGAGGATAGAAACTTCAGTGCTAGACTCACTAAGGGCTTTTTAAGGTTTGCCGTGAATGTGCATTATTCTTGATCAATTTATCTGGGATTGCATGTGCTGGTTGAAAAACAGATTTGGACACAGCAGCCATGTGCATCGCCAATGGTCAGTGTTATGTTGTGTTATTAATGTTGTTTAATTTGGACAGTAGGTGGCACTGTACAAATATGATATAAATAGAACTGGGAGAGGGATGGGAGGAGAGTTCCCAGAAGGAGATTATATGACAGAGGTCTTTCTGCAATGAAGAAGGTATTTGGAGATTTCTTTGTGTACTAATCGATACAACAAAATTGGCGACGAGAGATTACTAAGCAATGATGGATGCCTCTACTGTTCCACTACCAGTTGCTTTTCTTTCCTATCCAGGAGAGCCCACGATTCCATTTGATACGTGGATGGAAATATTTGAAAATTATTTGCTTGTTATTGGGGCAGATGGAGACAACTGGACAGAAGCCAGGAAACGAGCATTGCATCTGTACTGTTTAGGCACTGAAGGTTACAGACTTTTCTATACATTGCCATGTACAAATAACACATACGTAGAAACCGTAGTGGCATTGAAGGTGCATTTTCTGCCCAAGTACAATGTGGTTATTGAACACCATAAATTTCATAGTAGAGCCCAACGACATGACGAAACTGTGGCTCAGTATATTTCTGCGTTACAATATCTTGCATCTACCTGTGACTTTAAAGATAAAACTAATGAAATGTTACAGGACCAGTTGGTAGAAAAGTCAGTCTGTCCACGTGTCCACAAGAAGTTATTTGAACATGACCTCACTCTTGAAAAAGCGGTCAAGCAGCTAAAAACCAAGTGGGGATCCTGGCAGCCTCTTCTCCAGCTTCAGTCGATGCAATTCAAAGCACAATTTTATTTACACTACGCCGCAATGGCTAGGCCTGCATACAGTCTAGTTCTGGCACTTCTAATACCTCCAATAAAAATCGGTTGTGTTTCCACTGTGGATGCAACACACACTTTGCAAATGCCCCAGAGTGTATGGCTGCGTCAGCCACGTGCAAAAGCTGGAAATTTGGATATTTTTCTCGTGTATGTCACTCTCCTTTACAAAGCCGGGTTCGGGGTATTGAGATTCCAGAAACTACCATTTTGTGTGTGAATGATGGTACAAACCGGCCTGGAAAAATTTTATGTGCTGTTACAATTCAAGCAAATGATTCTAAATCGTATTTAGTGAGTCTCCTCGTAGATATGGGCTCATCTGTATCCATTTTACCCAGCGGGTTATGTAACATGTATTTTTGAACTTGTAATTTATCTGTACCTTCCGTACCTGTTCTGTTATTCCAAAGCTAAACCACCAGTCATAGGATGCCTCCAAGCCCAAGTTTCATATGCAGCTGTCATGGTACCAGCTACTTTCTTCATCGTGCAAACCTGTGCCTCGTTACTAAGCATGGACTTAGTTACATCTTTGAAACTGTGCATCAAAGGTAATACATTACTTACCCCACCAGTCCCGGTGCTACAGTTGTCTTCCACTCCATTCGGAGGCCTAGGATGTGTAAAAGGGTTTGTGCATAAGATAAGAATCTGGCCAGAAGTTTCACCGGTGCAGCAGAGATTGAGGCACTTGCCTATATCAGTACGGACTGCTATTTCTGCTAAACTACGCTAATTGCTAGATGCAGGAATTATTGAGTTTGTGGATGCTTCTCCGTGTGTATCATCAATAGTATTCACACAAAAGAAATCTGGTGGAATAAGCTTATGTGTGGAATTTTGTGAACCTAATAAGGCTGTTATTGTTGATTCTTTTCCGCTGCCACATACCAGGAACTGCTTTCACAATTATGAGGTGCTACTGCGTTCTCCACTATAGATCTTGCAAGCACGTACCATCAAGTGCTCTTGCACGAGGAGAGTAGAGACCTGACTGCATTTATAACACATGATGGCTTGTTCCATTTTTGCCGTGTTCCCTAGTAGAACCTATGCGTGCTTGTTTACGTGGGCAATCCAACTATGACTTCACAGAGGAAGCACAGCGTAGCTTCCAGAGGGTTAAGGAATTAATTCTGACCAGTCCCACTTTGATAATTTTTGATCCTGCTTTGCCTTCAACTATAGCAACTGATGCTTCAGACTATGGGCTGGGTGCAGTATTTAGACAAATGCATGCAGATGGAATGGAGCACACTATTGCTTTTGATTTTCGTACACTTTCTCTGGCCGAGAGCAAGTATTCTACAGTGGAAAGGAGGCCTTAGCGTGCGTTTGGGCAGCTGAAAAGTGGCGTACATATTTGTGAGGACACCAGTTCACTTTGAAAACAGATCACCCGTTGCGTACAAATGTTTCCATGTTCAAATCGCCATATATAAAACCTAAATTTGCCACGCACATTTTCATAGTAGCTCCAACCTTAGCATAGGCAAGTTCTCTCCTCGGTTTTGCATACTGGCAGCACCCAGCGTCAAAGCAGTGCTACTGTTCCATTGTGGTTTCCCATTCTTTTTTAGATCCACATCCCTGACGCGGCTTTATAAATACACTGAAATTAAAAACATACTGTTTATTAGTTTAATGCATTTGATTGTAATTAACCTGTAACAATATAATGGTCCACAGAATGGTCAAACTATTCTAAATACCATAGCTGCTTTAGCATTGTTACTCTCACTGTACCTTTTCCTTCTTCTTCTTTCAGCTGCTCCCGTTAGGGGCTGCCACAGCGGATCATCTTTTTCAATATTACTCTCACTGCACCACTCGGAGTATTTATATCACTGTATCTGAGTGGGGAATCATAGCTCTACAGCAGCTGACTGGACAGAGAATTATTGGTATACAGCATCTAGCACACGCTGTCTCACCCATGCTGTCTATTCAACTGCTCTCATACGGCAAATGCTTCAGAGCCTTTCCTTGCGGTTCAGAAACAGTTTCACCCCAAGAACTATAAACGCACTCAATCAGTCCATCAATTGCTCCTTGTAGAATGCTTTGTACTTATAAGTACAATTACCTCACTGTAAACTTGCGATAGTTATAATATTGCACAACCTGAGCTACTTTAAAAGCATGTATTTACATATGATGACGGTATCATTTTTAAAATGAAATGAAGCAAAATATGTTTATTATATTATACAAATAAAACTTTAACTTCATTTAAATAATCTATATTGTTAATAATTAAACATGTGATTACACAGTGCAGCAGCGCTAGCGAGGAGCTGATGCTCCTCCGTTCATGGATTGATTGTACAGAGCTGATTGTGTGGCGATTGGTTACTTGGAGAAAGAAAAGGAAGGACAGAAATTGGAGGTTAGTACATTTGAAAGTGACAGTAGTGCTGCAATAAATTATTTCATTGAAGGTCACGCACGGCGCAGCAAGCATCTTGTGTGAGGCATTAACAATCACTGCACCACCATGTTCCCATGTTTAATAACATGCTTTAACTCCTATCATCATGAAAATGATATCAAGTATACATTTCAGTATTTTAATTATTCAGAGACCATTAATATCACAAATCTAATGGATTCTGTGTCCTGTTGGAGGAAGAGAAAGCCCGTTTAAGAAGCACATACAGTGGTAATTCACAAACATAGAGCACATAGAAGAACACATACAAAACAAAGCATTTAACATGCTACTTTAGTTAAAATGGTATTTGAAAAACTAGTAAATTAAACAATTTAAAGATGAAGTTTATGATGTTCTACTTTAATGACAAAATAAACTGTGATTAAAGTGGAAATTTCGAGATTAAAGTTGATATTTCAAGGTTTTTCCCACTGTGTCCCTATTTTTTTTTTCTTTTCTCTGTACCCTAATGTGTCCAGACAGTGGGCTATGACTCACCTTTTCACAGAGACTTTGATATCTGACAACTTCTCTTTTATTTTGGGCACTGTCCGACTTTGTGAACTTGAGCTTTTGAGTTTCTCTGACATGCTGACCAGGATTTATGGAGCGGAAGAACGTGGAAGTTGACAAATGCACAGATTTATGCATCTGTACTTTTTTGTGTGTACGAACATTTGCACTTTTGTCCTTAGGCCATGTTTTAGTGTGAATTCTATGCATGGCGTTATGCATGAGGCCCCAGGTCCTTACAACACTTCTTACTAAGAAAAGTATGGGAAGAGATGGTTTGCTTATTGTCCTTTGGTCGGCATGCCTCCTTTGCTTTAATTATGACATGTTGTACCTCCCGGAAGCATAAAATTCGACTGTGGACTGCGTATCTCCAAATGTGCAATCTCAATTAGGCAGTAAGCCATGCAGAATTTGAAGCTGCTTCTGCATCATGCCCAAAACTGAGTGCCATATGGGATCACATTCATTCTGGATGGCCTGCAAATATTTTACTTGTACCTAATGAGCTTGTACTGTACTTTCGCATACGGCACAAACTGTCTGTTAAAGATGATTTTGAGTTCAGAGGATCAGATCAGTTAGATGTGCTGGTTAAATTGCGACAGGTAATTGTGGACCTAGCACATGAGGGCCATCAAGGAATTGTCCGCACAACACAGAGGCTTCGCAACCTGTACTGGTTGGTGAAAATGGATGATCTTGTCACAGCAGCAATCAAGTCCTTTCAGCCTTGCCAATGAAATGATAAGACCGCAAAGGTGTGTTCTGCAGCTTTACAACCCATACCTTGGTCAGACGGGCCATGGTAGAAAGTTGCTATTGATGTGATAGGGCCATTTGAAATCGCACCTGTAGACTGTTGCTTTGCCTTCACTCTAAATAACTATTATTCAAAATGGCCTGAAGTTGGTTTTACATCCCAAATTACTGCTTCAGCTGTAGTTGCTTTTTTAATATCTATTTTCAGTCGCCATGGCAACCCTCAATGCTTGGTATCTGATAATGGTCCTCAGTTCACATCCTCTATGCTGTCCATATTCCTTCAGGAGCAGGACATTAAGCACACTAGATCTGCTAATTATCACCCTCAGGCTAATGGGGCAATTGAAAGATTTAATCGAGTGCTCAAGAAAACGGTACAAACGCTTCATTTACAGCGTCAGCACTGGAAATCATCCATTACGGAATTTCTTCATATCTTTAGAGCTACACCACATGCGACAACGGGTATTTCGCCTTTTGAATTGCTTCATGGTTGCAAGATGCACAACAAACTGAACGTATTTCCATTGTCAACATCTGTTGGACTAGATGATGCAAACATAAGACAATGAGTTGCTGCTAAACAGAATAAGATGAAGAAATACAAGGATGATAGAAGAGGAGCTCATGTTCCATTACTGGCAAAGGGGGACACAGTGCGAGTAAAAAAGACTACCCTTGTGTCTAAAGGATTGCCACATTACAGTAATGACATGCCTCTCCGTGACAAAATTGGAGAAAGCAGATACATGCTTGGTGACAATAAAGCATGGAATACAGCGCATTTGTCTAGAAGGGTATTGCTGCAGACCGGAGGCATAATGGGCAGATCTGAAGGCGGGATAACTGTAAATGCAAGTGGATAGTATTGGCTAATTCAGAATTTCAACGAATGAGATTATTGTTACTCTGTGACAATCAAAAACTCACCTGTCCAATTATCAACGTTTGAAGTTGTCTATCAAGTTTAACTTTAACCAAACGTTTCACAGTTCATGATCCCTATCTCTTTGAGGTTCTGCCATATAGAGTTTCTTCTAAAATAACCTGCTGTTGGTAAAGCTACAAAACTCCTTTAAATGAACTGAGACAAAAAAAGAAGCTGCGGTGATGAAACTCCATTAGACAAAAGAAGAAGTGACTAAACTAATTGCTCGTATTTTTGACAATGAAAGTAAGTGTGCTTCGAAATGAAAATGTTTGAAAGTTGCAGTTTTTTTCATATTTTTAATAACTTTGTTTTGTATGGTTATGTTTGTACCATCAACTTTTACGTTTGTATTAATAATCATTTTCGCTGTAGTAATTGATTTTATATTCAGTACTTGAAGTGGACTGGCACTCAGCGGTACCTGCAACTCTTCAAATTCCACAAGGCAAGTTGCACAAAAACTCCTTTTCTGTGTGAAAAATGAAAAGAAACTTTTACAAGCATCTTGGAAACGTTTGATCAGTTATTCTATTGTGAAGCAGGCTTTTGATAAAGTTCAGATTGACTACAGTGATGCACGATATTACCTTTTTTTCTTTTCAGTTGAGTTCCTTATGTTGGAGTAATGTGTCTAAATTGTAATACCAAATAATCTGCAATGTTTTTGTACCGTTAATTTTAATAGAATTTCATGGTAGTTTTGTGCAGATGATGCCTGCCATTTCTAAATTGTTAAAGACTATCCTGCAATGGGCAGTGCGCCACTAAATTGTATGTGACTCAGACTGACAGTCGCGATGGTCACAGAGCCTTTTCAGTTTACAAGTGACATTTATATTTTTTTCCTATCAGCCACCTTGCTACAAGAATATCTTCTGGAAATTGGATGTTAATGAAAAATAAGGTAAATTGCAAACACCAATTTGTTAAACTTGTAATTCGCTTGTAGTGTTTGACGTTCACGTGTCTCTTCTTTCATTCCTTCTTTTCCTAGGACATCCTTACTGATTCAGTAGACTGTGGAATAGACATGTTGATGATATTTGAATATGAACTGTAAGCTTTATGTAACTTTACATTTGTGTTTAGATTGTGTATGATTTCAGTATTTTTTCTCTTATTCTCACTCAGTATGCTCTTTATCTGACTATAGTGGAACCCTTTGATTTTACTGTCAGTCTTTTAAAGATGCTGATAATATATATATTTTTTCATGTGTGGTATACCTTTAATTGTGGCATTCATTTAACGTGCCCTCCACTATTAATGACACCCCTTATAAAAATGTTAATTTTAAAAATATGTTTTCTCGATGAGAGCTTTGTTTTTCTTTGAATGAAATTGTTTCAATTAAAAGTCAGATGTTTCTAATTTTTTCAGTGCAAGGTGACATTTTTTCAGCAAACAGGGATTTTTTTCTAACCTTCCTTACTAATTTTTACAAGGGGTGCCAATAATAGTGGAGAGCACTGTATTATACTTTTTTCTTAGGATGACATGCCTGTGACTTGTATATTACTTTAGGTAGTGTCCATATTGGGGTATTCATAATACTCTGAAATAATTGATGTATTATAAAAAACTATTGAGATAACCATGAACAAGAGTTTTTGTAGTGAAGCACAGAGTAATTTTCATAGTTTGAACTCTATTCCAAAGTTTCCACTTTAATGAGAAAACAAGAGTGCAATGGCCAAAACCAGATAGCTTGCACAAGAGAAATATTACATATGACAATTTGATGTATTTATCTGTGTGTGTCCACCATGTAGGAGAGCAGGCTGGTTGTGTGGCTGCAGAAGGGCAGCTGACTCAAGAACAAGGGGCTCAGGTTCATGAGGCTGCAGAGTTCAGCAGGGCCTCCAGGAGGACTCAACATGAAAAACTGTTGGAGTTCATCATAAAGAGCCATGGAGCAGATGATTACTTTCTGGTAACTTAGTTCAGATAACAGTAAAACTTTGTTATTGTAATCTGTAGCAGAGAGCTATGATAACTTTATAGCACCAAACTCTTGTAATTGCTTGTCCAAAAGGCTGTTGTATTTGAAAAGGTTTCATCCAAATGGTTTAAAAAAGATGAAGATCCTAAAGGTCACCGGGTAATGACCTCTATACAGTAGAAGATGAGAAGCTTGAAGATGGCCTCTACAACTACCTGATGAACTCAGAACTCTTTAAAATTAAATTGCAACAAAACTGAACTCCTACAAATTGAGACTAAAATGCAACTTAATAAAATGAGCTCCTTCCCAGTTCATCTAGGTGGTGATCTTATCAGTCCTGCCTCCAGTGCAAAGAATCTTGGTATCATTTTTGATTCCTCCCTCTCTTATTCCACCCACATAAATCACATTTAGAAACTTTCTTACTTTCACCTCCGTAACATATCCCGTGTTCGCTCTTTCCTCTCCTTTTCTAATGCTGAGAAACTTGTCCATGCTTTTATCACATCCAGCATTGATTATTGTAACTCGCTGTTGGCAGGTGTCCTTTCTAATCTTATATCACAGCTCCAGCTTATTCAAAACTCAGCTGCAAGAGTCCTTACTCGAACCAACAGCAGTGAGCACATCACACCCATCCTGCCCTGTCTTCAATGGCTCCCTGTGTCTTATAGATATACGTATATAAATATCTAATAAATATATATAAACTCCTAATAATAACTTACAAAGCCTTAAACTACCTCACGCCAAAATACATCAGTGATCTTCTCCATCACTATGTGCCTGCCTGCCCACTAAGGTCCTCTGATTCTGGAAATCTTGTTGTGCCCCACACTAATCTACACTCCATGGGTGACAGGGCCTTTGGCTGTATAGCGCCCAGACTCTGGAATGACCTACAGAAATTAATTAAATCAGCTGACTCCATGAATTATTTTAAAAAACAACTCAAAATTCATCTGTTCAGGAAGACTTTTAGCTCTACCTGACTTTACTACCCTTCTCTCAGTTTACCTCTATGTCAAGATGCTCATGTAACCTGTATGTGTGTGTGCTAGACCATCAATTATGTTGTCTGTTAGGCTTTCTCTGAATTTATTGTCTTGATCTTCTTTATTTATTTATTTATTTGGTTTGTACAATGCTATATACTGTATACCCTGCCATTCTTTCTTATATTCTGTAAGTGCCTTGAGCATGGGAAAGGCTCTATATAAATAAAATGTATTATTTATTATTAAGAGATGTAGGCACTTTTGAAAGGATCAACAGAGTTCACATCATTCTGGATGTGCTGATGCCAGAGGCTCATTTAGTTTCAGTGAATCTCTAATGAGTACAGAAAGTGTCTGTGTGAGTAAGAAGCAGAAGGTCTGTTCATTGATGGACCAGCAGACAGTGAGTGGGATGTCATGTTGTTGTTGGGGAGCAGACGGTCCTTTCTTTTTATTTTCAGCTCCATAATTCTGTTAATCAGAATACCATTTTACTTGTAGTGAATTTAGACAAGAATATAAACTAAATACATATAAATGTAAATATATATTTAAAGTGAAATTTAAAATATGCATTATTACACTTTTAGTATTGGTAAAATTAAATCTTTTTTTTTTTTTTTTAAGTGAGCAAAGTGTTTGACACACTTGAGTTTTAACTGTTGGAGTACAAGGACAGTCAGCACCACTGAGGCTTTTCAACTTGGGATTTCATCTCAACGCCTCCTCTAATAAACACATCAGTTGCTTTATTGGTCTTTGACCTTTTTTATTTCTGAGTGTTAAACTGCCTGTGCATAATAGAGTTGTGTATATTTGATTTAACTATTGATATAAATAATAAAGGACACTTTGTTGATTAAGTTCTGTATATTTGAAATTGTGTATCTATTTTAGGTAATTCATGCCATCTGCATTTTTTCTTTAATTTTTATAACTGCATTGTACAGTTTTATTACTTTTTTCAACATTACAAGCAAACATGTCTATCCCCATTACATATTATTTATATATAATATATAGAAGTGGGCATGCTTTAGTATATTCCCAGATAAGTCTGTTTGTTAGAATGCACAAAGAAGATTAAGTTTTCTTTCAGTTCAACTGACCCATCATTATTGTTAATTGTAAGTATTCTTTGAAATGGTTGTACAATTTATACTGAATAATTATTAATAACGTTTTGTTTTTGGAAGTGACAATTCTGAGTATTTTAAATTGTGCTGACCCAATCAACTCGTGTATTAACACAACTAGAACTGATAGATTTGAACAGAGCCTTCATTTGTATCAACACCATCTACAAATGACACTTTGCTGGACTCGCTGGTAATCCCACAGCTTGGTCACTGAGCGTCCTGATTAAGACTGTGCTGTTCACTTACAAACATAGTCTAGAACAATAAAGATCTTACTCATCTTTATTTAGGAGTCACATTTTCAATAAAACTTGCATTGTCATTAACATAAAATGCAGGTTGTATATATAGGGACAAAATTAAAGGAAAAAATTGAGTCAAAACCTTTGAAGTTCAGTATTCTAAAACCATAACTTACAGCTAGAACCTCAATATTCTAAGGTCTTGACATTAAGTTTGTGTCTGTGTTTATATGTGTGTATATATAAATAAAATGCTGAAAAAAATTAAAGGAACACTTTGAAAACACATCAGATGTCAATGGGAAAAAAATCCTGTTGGATATCCATACTGATATGGTGATGTGTGAGGAATGAAAGGATGGAAATGAAAATAATCAACCGACAGAGTGAGGGCTGAATTCAAAGACAACCCGAAAATCAAAGAGAAAAAAATGATGCGGTGGCAGGCAGGCAAGTCCATTTTGCCAAAATTTCATGGCAGCAACTCCAAATTGTACTCAGTAGTTTGTATGACCCCTGCGTGCTTGCATGCATGCCTGACAACGTCCTAAAGAGATGATGGCTGGCGTCCTGGGGGATCTCCACCCAGATCTGGACCAGGGCATCACTGAGCTCCTGTCTGAGGTGCAAGAGACACCACAGTCTAAGGTGCAAGCTGGTGGCATTGGATGGACTGAAACTAAATGTCTGTTGGATTAAAGTCAGGTGAGTAAGAGTGGGGGCCAGTCAATGGTACCAATTCCTTTATCCTCTCGCCACATCAGGCCAAGAGGAACCAGCATAGGGTCTGACAAAGGGTCAAAGGATTTCATTCCGATAGACCTGCCAATTCTGGTACTCTATGGCAAATACCAATGAAGCTCCACGGTGCCCACTAGAGGATGTCAGGCTCTCAGGCCACCCTTATGAAGTCTGTTTCTGATTGTTTGGTCAGAGACATTCACACCAGTGGCCTGCCTGCTGGAGGTCATTTTGTAGGCTCTGGCAGTGCCCATCCTGTTCCTCCTTGCCCAATGGAGCAAATACAGATGGGTCCTGCTAATGGGTTAAGGAACCTCTACGATGGGGCCCTGTCCAGCTCTCCTAGAGGAACTGCCTGTCTGTCTCCTGGAATCTCCCCCATGCTCTTGAGACTGTGCTGGGAGACACAGTAAACCTTCTGGCAATGTCATGTGGTATTTATGTGCCATTCTGGAGAAGTTGGACTAATGCCAGCTCTGTAGGGTCCAGGTATGGCCTAATGATACCAGTAGTGACACTGACCATAGCCAAATGCAAAATGAGTGACAAAACAGATGAGGAGGGAAAAATGACAGTGGGCTCACTCCACCTGTTAAACCATTTATTCCTGTTCTGGGGGTCATCTCAGTGTTGCCCCTCTAGTGCACCAAAATAACTGAAACTGATGAACAAGCCCCTCTGCTACTTAACTGACCATATATATTCAGACTGAATGATTTAATGGCTATGACTTGACAGCCACTTTGTAGTATGTGCTAAAATGACTGTTATGTCAGGGCCATACTGGAGTATACAGACTCTGTGTGCTTGTAATATGCTGTTTGCTTGTGTAGTCATATAGGATGATGCCCAGCTGAACTATCTGCCATCTCTATCCTGCTATACAGTTGGACTCCTGGCCTCCTCCATTCTCAGAGACAGTAAAGACAGGCTGATGTGTTCAGCACACCACTGGGACCTGATGGAGTCAAATGGAGACTAAATGAGATATAAACAAACATCTGTCATGTTTTAATCTCTAAATTTAACTTTTGCATAAATAATATGTATTATAATAAACATATATTTGATGATCTTAAAGAGGTATTTAAAATACCAAAGTAATAAAGATCAAATTAAGTCAAATAATTGAATACCCTGATTAACAGGTGCACAGTCACAAAAACTGCAAAAGTACTCTTTTTAAGACATAATATTTACTCTTCACAGATCATTTAACATAGTAAACTTCATTATAAAAATAATAATTGAAATGTGACTATTAGCACTATGATAACTTACTTTTAACATTGAGACAGCCAATGGATTATTTAAAGTCACAATTTTATTGCCAGTTTTCTTAACGTTGTCTATTCCCTGATACACGAACGTGAGAGTGTCAAGTATGTGATTTGTAATATTCTGTAATTATAATACAGCTTAAAAAACAAACTTGTATACGAGATCCACAGGCAAGAAACTTACTAGAGCTGCTGGTATGTTGAGAACAGACATGAAAACCGCAGAATATTTGACATCAGCAAACAAAGAACAGATGCTGATCTGTGGGCAGAAGGGGGGACAATGGAATATTAGGAATACTTAAATAAATAAAAGTTGATAAATAGTAATGAAAGTAATAAAACACATTTTAGGATTGAGTATTATAGAAGTAAACGGAGGCGTGACCACGGGATGGAGTGGGCACTGCCCCCCCAGAGACAAGCCATGCCCACCCTTCGAAATGCTCTGTCTGTCCAATGAAAACTCTGGAGAAGAATGACATTTGATTTTCACAGTTCACTTCGCCGCACATTTTGCAGCACGTTTTGAACCTGTTGATCGCATTCTTTAAATAAAACAGCATATACGTTCCATTCTTCTTTTATTTTCTGGTTGGTAACACCAAAGGCTATGCATAGGTGGCTTATTAAAAAGCAGACATCTTCAACCTCTGTCCCTCCATGAGCTGCTGGCTCCACGGTTGAGCCCAGCACCGCTGCCACCAACACGCAACACAGCGCACCCACGTCGGGAACTGAAACTCCAAAAGATGTAGATAAGCCTACACAATCCTCCAGCTCTGCACCCGTGTCGGGTACACCAAACCTCTGCCTTCAACAAAATATACAGTCCGGTCTGCCTGACTTACATATGGATAGCCCATCCCAGCCCATTTTAATTAATTATCCCAAGCGCGCATTCGGAAAGACACTCAGATGTTTTAGTGCAAGCTGGTATCAGTCTCGACCATGGCTTGAATATTCTGTTGTCCGTGATGCCAGCCTTTGCTTTGCCTTCCGCAAATCTAGTGTTTCCAATTCGAACTGCGAGGACATATTCACCAAACACGGCTACACTAATGGGAAAAAAGCTCTAGAAAAAGACGGCGAAAGCTTCCACAAACACGCGTCTAGTATCCTGCACTTCAGAGCCATGTCTGCATGGCAAGAGTATCGGCGCCGGGCAGAGACGGGTGAAAGCATAGTTCAACTACTGGGTCCAACCCAGATAGAAAAGAATAGATAGTATGTGAAAAGTACTGGGGAGGCCTTGCAGTCCATGAACTGGCTTTGCATGGTCACAATCACGAAGGTGGGGAGGAGGGACTTTTCCTTAAGTTCTTTGATTACACAATCAAAAAAGATGCCAAACTTGCAGAAATTGTAAAATACATCCCAGACAACGCAAAATACACATCCAATGTAATTCAAAATAAAATAATTGAGACTCTTGCCAAAATGGTGGTAAAAGATTTCAGGACCAAATATGAAAACGCTGACTCTCCTGGATTTTGCATTAAAAGTGATGATACCAGGGATCGCTGTAACATTGAGAATTTGACTGTAGTGATTAGATTTGTCCAGAACTCCATCCCTGAAGAACACCTGATTGGCTTAATTCAACTGAATCAGCTTGATGCTGAATATATTTGTAACCAAATTCTGTCACATCTATCTGAGTTAGGCTACAGCCCAGACAATTTAGTGTGTCAGTGTTTTGATGGTACTTCTGTCATGTCTGGGGCAAGGGGTGGTGTCCAGGCTTTGTTACAAAACAAAGTTGGTAAGTATATTCCATATGTACACTGCTACAACCACCACCTCCATTTACCATTCATACATGCAATGGAATCAGAACCTCTGGCTAAGATATTCTTTGACTGGTCAAATTCATTGAACACATTTTGCCACAGACATTATGTTTCACACACATACAATATACCCACACTGGCAAGACTTCTAGAAATATGATGGACCAGTCATTATGATGTCACAAAGTCCATTGTCAACAATGAGTAAGCTATAAGGGGGCTTCTCTCATAGGTAGCAGAAGCTGACACTGCCCCTTTTGAAATTTGCATAGAGGCATGTGGTCTTTTGACCCAATTAAAAAAGCAGAAATTCTTAAATACACAAAAATTCCTCGTTCATGTGCTTGGTGTGCTGAAACCAGCCAATGCAATTCTACAGGCACACACAGTGGATTTGTGCACTGCTGGGGAGGTGGTGACAGCTTCACTGGCCACACTAAAGGAGATGAGATGCATCTCATTCTGGGAGGAGCATTTCTCTCAGTGCGAAAGTAGACCTACCAATATGATAGCATTGGCGTGTCTATCCTTGGACATGGTGACTCTGATGAACAAATTGCTCCTAATCAGACTTTTAAAAGGGCTATGTTCAGTATTCTTAATAGAGCTATTGTAGAAATGGAGACAAGATTCTCTCAGAGACATGTTGAATTATTGAGGGCCACATCGCTTCTCCTGCCAAAATCAGAATTATTTCTTGATCATTCTCTCCTGAAGCCACTTCAGGCACTTGCAGGCACAGAGTAAAACAGCATGAGCTTGCAAAATGAAATTGCTGAGGCAAAAGCAATGTTGATTAATAAACTGACAGCTGATGCTAATCTCTCTGAAGCATGCAAATGCATTCAGCAGTAGAAAGAGGCCTTCCCTATGTTGCATTCGCTATATGTCACAGCACTCATCATTGGTGTGTCTTCAACTGCATGCGAAAGCTCTTTCTCTACTTTGAAATGCATTCTCACTCCACTCCACCCAACAATGCTGCATTCAAGGAAGAGAAATTTAGTCATTCTGGCACATGAGAAAAACATCACAGAAAATCTAGACATGAATGAATTTATTTCAGAATTTGCCAAGAGTAACTGCAGACTGGTCCTGTAGATAATATCCAGGTTAAACACTGGAAACTGATATCCTACAGCCTCCCTAATGACTACAATGAGCCACGTTTCTGTTCTTACTCTCATATGTTGTATGCATTTGACTTTATTGATATTTACCTTGTATATGTAGTTCTATATTTGTTCACAAAAAATATACAAGTTCCATTGCCTTTTTTATTGAACATTAGGATATTATTTATGCCACAATTTTTGCTTTTATATGTTATATAAAACTATGTTGTTATTATTATTTGACCCCCCCCCTACAAAAATGAGGATGGATGGATATTTTTTGCCCCCCCAAACAAGCCAAATGCCCACCCACACATGATGTTCTGGTCACACCTCTGGAAGTAAAGATTTAACTCTGACAGTTTATTCAACGTTTAAAATTGTAATACGTTTATAGTGCATCTTCAAGGTGATCTGTTAAATGTAGGCGGCTATTTCATTTGGACATTCGAGTAAACAACAGTCAAACATTTGTTTTAATCTGACTGACTCAATCAAGTAGAGCCCACACTTAAGTCTAAGTCAAACCATTACAATTAGGCGGACACAAATTTGTATTGTTATGTTATTTTCATCAGACGTTGTTTGATAACGATAAATATCTCATATCCAAATGTTTATTATCATAATTTTTTCAAAACCACTAATCATAAATAATGGTGATAAAAATACACTGCAGTCTTAATAATGCACTCAACAGAGTGCTATAGTGTAAGATATTGGCACTAGTAGCAGATGTATGTTACGAATATACACTCCATCTCTTACACTTTATCTTTACCATCCAGCTTTAGAAATTACTCCCACTTGCGATTTGTTAACTAAATAGGCGATTGACTGCGAAGTTAAAATTTTCAATTGGCTGATCAGTGCCTGACATACGCAAATTTAATATATGATTGGCTGTCAAAAGTCGAAAGTGATATTCACGCCCATTTTACTCTGGTCTGCAGCAATATCTGCTTGTGGGTTTGTCCCCTTGCGTACCATGTGCAGATTCATCAAATGGACGTGCCAGCTGCGGATCAATCCTCTGGTGTGCCTCCAGCTGCCCCACTTCAGTCACACAGGGATTCGTCCCTTCAGTGTTTTTTACGTCTCCGATTACAACAGTGAAACCTCCTGCTCTGTTGATCCCTGAAGGAAATGGGAAGTCCACCTTGAGGGGCCGCCTATGCCGCCGTCCTGTGTGGTTAAAAGACTATGAGACGGGATTGTAAAGCAAGTCAGACAGATTAGTTTGTCGTTTTCATTTGTTGTGTTAGTTTCCCGGGTCCTCTCTGCGTGGAAAAAAAAAAAAAAACAGTAGAGAAAGGGATTTTTTTTTTACATTTATTTAGGAAAGTAACTCAAACTTAAATCAAAGATTCAAAGTGGAAGAAAAATTGAAATTAAGGGAAATGATAGATAGATAGATAGA
Organism: Polypterus senegalus; assembly: GCF_016835505.1. Taxonomy (NCBI): domain Eukaryota; kingdom Metazoa; phylum Chordata; class Cladistia; order Polypteriformes; family Polypteridae; genus Polypterus; species Polypterus senegalus. The sequence continues at coordinate 114,747,300 of NC_053162.1, forward strand.
TAGATAGATAGATAGATAGATAGATAGATAGATAGATAGATAGATAGATAGATAGATTGGTTCTGGTTTACTGCATGCCTTTAAATGATTAAATAGTTCTGAAAATGGCCTATTCTCACATTGATGGCTCTTCGTAATGTTACCAGTAGATGGGGACATTTGTCATTTATTCATGCTTAGGCTACTTGGCATCTAATGTCTGTGAAATATGTCAGTGTAGTGTAGTCCAGTTGTTCTAAAAAACAGTCTGGCAGTGTGGCTGATGGTTTTTATATCAATCAGTTTAATCAGTGAGTCATTTTGGTTCAAACTGCTCTTCTTTCTTAATTAAATCAGTTTCTCTTTGTCGTAGTACACATTCAGAAGAGCTCAGTAGTGTGAGATTTACATTTATAAAAAAATTTGAAGTATTTGCATTTTCACCATACCTTTAAAAGCTTAACTCTCTTCTGTCAACCTCCTATAAATTTATTCTGTTTTCTATAGGATTTGTTCCCTTTATTAAGACAATTAACAATGAACGGCGGAGAAACAAGGCCAAGCGCCACTGAGTGAAACATTCAGCTATTTCAGCTTATTGATAAATAACATCTTAAATAACCATAAATCCTGGGAAAGAGCAATGCAAATCATGGTGATAATAATGATGAACATCTTAAAAGCAAGAAAAACTGAATTATCACAAAATAACAAAACTAATAGATATCCATCCATCGTCTAACCCGCTGAATCCGAAGACAGGGTCACGGGGGTCTGCTGGAGCCAATCCCAGCCAACACAGGGCACAAGGCAGGAACCAATCCTGGGCAGGGTGCCAACCCACCGCAGGACACACACAAACACACCAACAAACCAGGGCCAATTTAGAATTGCCAATCCACCTAACCTGCATGTCTTTGGATTGTGGGAGGAAACCGGAGTGCCCGGAGGAAACCCATGCAGACACGGGGAGAACATGCAAACTCCACGCAGGAGTTATTCGGCTTTATTATATCAGTATTGCTATGAAATCAAGAAAACAAAATTACAGCTTCCTTTTTAAAAGAAGGAGACGAAATAATAAATGTTGATTGACGTTAAAACTTTAGACCCTTTGTCTAGTCTATGTTATGTTAATTAGTTTTTCATCTTATTTATTATAGATATATCAAATATATTTAGGTACGGGCGGCACAGTGGTGCAGTGGTAGTGCTGCTGCCTTGCAGTTAGGAGACCCAGGTTCGCTTCCCAGGTCCTCCCTGCGTGGAGTTTGCATGTTCTCCCTGTGTCTGCATGGGTTTCCTCCGACAGCCCAAAGACATGCAGTTTAGGTGGACTGGCGATTCTAAATTGGCCCTGGTGTGTGTCCTGCAGTGGGTTGGCATCCTGCCCAGGATTGGTTCCTGCCCTGTATTGGCTCCAGCAGACCCCTGTATTCAGATTCAATGGGATAGAAAATGGATAAATGGTTAAAATACTCGTATATCAAAAAATAATTTGTTTTGTAGATTTACACCTTGTTTTCTTGAAATGCAGATTTAAGCATTAGTCCTCTATATTGATAAATAAAATATGAAAACAGACGACAAAAACAAAACAGGATAAGTTGATTTAAGTTAAGTGAATACAAGATGAAAACCTCTACACTTCTGTACTTAAGTATAATAAAAAATAGTTGATTTTCACAGTTATGTTTTCCAAAGTTTCCTCCAACATCCACAAACACATAGTGGTTGGATTAATTGGTGATTCCAAACTGGCCCTGTGTAACTGTGAGTGTGGATGTGTGCTTGTAAGAGGGCCTTCTGATACTTTTGAGTCCGGTCCAGGACAAGAATGCACCTACTGCTTCTGACTCTCTGTGACCCATTGGATTAAACAGATTTAACAATGTTTTTATTTTATTCAACAAATACAATAATTTAGATAATCAAGCCCTGAGTTTGTCTATTTTCAGTGTGTATATCATCACTGAAGAATCTTGAAGCAAAAACAACAAAAAATGTTAATTCAAGCAAAATTAATACATTTTTTTACTATTTCCTCTGTTTTGACAGCTCTATCATTGAAGCTATTCTTCATTTTTAAAAATATTTTATTATATTATATTGTAAATTATTGCAATCATTCACTGGTGGAGGCCAACTGTAATGCAACTCATTAGGAAATGCATTTTCTTACCTGTGTACATTTTCCAAATCATACATAAAATCAAACAGTGTTGCAATACTAATTTTGAGCTTCAGTGCTTTTAAATGAAAAATCATAAAATAATTCCATTAGGATTTGTAATTAATAAAAAATTAGAGAATTGAATTAGTTTGCAATCGTTTGCAAACCGTACAGCTTTAGTTCTGTTGTTTTTGTTCACGCCAAGTAACAGCCCTGATGCACTGTGGTGCTCAGACCACAGTAGTACATGGCAGAGTCAGACAGTTTAACTTCTCGCAGTGTTAACTGTATAAACCGCTTAGAATGGTTCAGTTCAGCTGAAAATCGACCGTCTTTTACTCCGTTGTCATCTCCACCACCTGTCGAAAATCTCTGAAGAAGGTAACGTGGGGCTGCAGTGGGTAAGTGCTGGTACCACTGCAGATAAAGAGTGCTACTGCTTGAGGTGTTGTATGTGCAGTTCAGCGTAACGTTTTGTCCTTCGGCAGTTTGAACATGTGGAATCTGTGACACGAAGTCACCAGAACACAGTCCTAAAATGTAGAAGAAATACATAATAATAATAATAATAATAATAATAATAATAATAATAATAATAATAATAATAATAATAAGAAGAAGAAGAAGAAGAATAATAATAATAATAAGAAGAAGAAGAAGAAGAAGAAGAAGAAGAAGATGAATGAACGAACACAACTTTAAATCAAAGTTGTCTGGGCAACAACAAATTAGCAGATTTTACATTATCATATTTATCTCTCAATAACTTTTGAATTTATGAAAAGAATATAAAGTTAATACGTGACACATAAAGTAAACTGTTTAAATATTTGTATTTGTTTCTGAACTACCAGCTTGCATGTTATCGCGTTTTGCAATAACGAACGTTACATATCTTAATCATAATGCTGGAAAGTATGTCCGTCCCTTTTCATATTTTTTAATACAAATAAGTTTTTGAGGATGCATTTTAACTTCCTTTAAACATAAATTCTCACCCGCAAGTGTTATCCATAGGACAATCACATCCAATAGACGGTTTTCCATAATCTTTTTTTTCGCCGTCAATATTGTCTCCTATATTTAACTATCAGCAGTAACACTGACTTGTTAGTAGACGCTGCCACATATTTTAGACTTATTTCCGATTTCTTGCTAGTACAATACAAACAGCAGACTGTGGGATGGGTTAAGCCTATTTGCATTGGCTCGTAAACCCAGCCCCTTTTTTTTCCCTTTTTTGCTACAGAATGATTGTGGCGGTACTAAGTTAATGTAGAATAATTGGAAACGAATCCTTAAAAATATAAAAATTAGCATGAGGAATTTTAGTAACTCGTTTCAATAAACTGGCACTGTATTAGTTGCTTGAGTTGGAAAACTGGAGCATATAATCCAACAGGATTTAGCATTCTGATAAAGCGATAATGCAGGTGAGACCAGTGCTGACATGCATTCAGTTACATTTACTTCAATTTTATATTTATATAGCGCTGTTCCACTTAAAGTTCCAGGTTGGAGTATATAAATTAAAATATATGCTTAGAACCCACAGCAACAAAGCACCACGCAATAAGAACAAATGCTGACAATATGTAGTTTACTATCTCAATTAATTTCATAACACACCCATTTTTCAATGAAGGGAAAGATATGTGTACACTAATTCAAGACCAGCCAACAACAAGCAAAAGGAAGATAAAACAGCAATGTAGTCAGATTATATCTGTTCTGACCTGGGTAGATTTCCAGGTTCTTGAAAAGGTCCGTGAAGGATCAGAAAATGTTCGTGACTAGAAAAATCAAAACATGGTGTGCCATCAATAAGAGAAGAGTGACTTGTGTATGTAAGAGCGGGTGTTAAGAATCCGCTACTCTCCTTACCAGAATTCGGCGTCGGTTCTTCTTGTCTTGCGGGCGACCTCGGTAGCGTAGCCGACTGAGTCTTCGATGTGTGGAAAGGCACAAAGAGATTGTCACCCCAGTTCTGTGGACTATTTGCCAGTTATATTTATTTCTTTAAGAACACAACTGTGGACATACCGCACTGAGCTACACAAAAAACACTTCTGTGTTTTTTTTCTATCTTTAACTCTCTCTACTCCACCCACCAAATTTCTCCTCCCTTAAACAATCTATCAATTAACTTTATTGAAATTTCCTGATATGAACTCCTGCTTACATGTATATAAACACAGGGACCTCCAGTTTTCGTATTACATCTTGCCTGAAGAAGGGGCCTGAGTTGCCTCGAAAGTTTGCATATTGTAATCTTTTCAGTTAGCCAATAAAAGGTGTCATTTTGCTTGACTTCTCACTACAACGAAGATAGAATAATACAGATAAGTAAAGATGAGTAAAGTATGAAAAATTCGAGAATATGTGCAGTAAACTGTTTCGAGGTTTTGACATATTTGATATTCACTTCTCTAGTGACATCTGCTGGCAATTTTTTTAATCTACACAAACTGAAAATAAAGTTCAACTACACTGTGTGAAAACCAGACACTGAAAGCAGGCAAAACTAAAAACATTGAAAATATCTGGCTTTTGTATGCACACAGCAAAATCCAAAGTGTTAATTTCACACCTACAGTGTTCATTTTAACTTTTATTCAGAGTTTATATAGGTCCACACCAAATCGAGTTAAAGTTACACTTTGTGTAATGTTATATTTTTCACACTTGTCAGGTGTTGAAATCAACACTGTAAGAGTAAATTTTTTGACACTAGCATTGTTTTGAACATACACTTGATGTAAACTAAATTCCCAAAGCACTCTGCTGGTGTTAAAAAAAAAATAACTCTTACAGTGTTACAGTCAAGTGTGGAGTGTCAATATGTTAATAGTGAGTGTTAGTATATCTGGTATTGCATTATTTTAGTTGCAATAATAAGCAACACGTTTTATTTAGAAGCTAATGTCACATTAATAAAGGTTTTAATGCACATTATACACCAAATTAAAACAAAAGAATCAAGACTGTTCAAAATGTTTGTTTCAAACAAAACTGTTTAGAAAAATTTTCAAATCTAATAAAACATAAAAATCAGGTTTCCCAAGCAAGAACATTTAAATAAATAAATAAAAAACAAGTCTCAATTGCCAATTTATAGTGGATACAAGGATTAATATACATATTTGTACATGCACAGCTGCTATTAATCATTTTGTGTAAACACTGAGCTCATCAATATACACAGCACTATATACTGTAGATGGAAATTGTGTAAAAAATAAATAGCAAAGTGCTAGTGGTGATCATTTAAAAAGTATAACATTAAATACAAGGCTCTTGACATTTGCCAGAGATTCTTCATAGGCAAGGTTAAAAACATAATGAACTTTGAAAAGTTCCTTTATGTCGCTCAGGGAGGTGGTTCCTGCACAAGGGATGAACTGCTTGTCAACAACCACATCAAAATTGTCGATCCTCTTCTTGGTTTGTCCTACTGCAAGTAGGCATGGTTGGTAACTTTCTCTTCTGCTGAGATGTTCTTCAATGCTGGCACAGAACTGTAAAAGAATGAAACATGATGCATTTGATAAATAAACAGCAATTTCAAAACAGAACAGAATTATTTAATATATTACACACTTCAAACAATATCAGGTTGAAAATATGAAAAGTGCTACAGCCAAAATTTAAAACAGTAAGTTTGGAGGTTGTGAACAATTACAAGTTGCAAGTGTTTGTAATTTATGTCATATTCAAAGGGAAAAAGAACATATGCTAGAAACCAAAGAGAAGTACAGAGCACTGCAATGTAGTTAAAATTGATATTAAATTTAAATGTCACCAATAAGACTAAAAAAAATTAACATTACATATTGGTCTTGGGTGAAAAGCATGAGAACAACTTCCTTCAGTACCAATCAAACAAAAAACAGAAATCATGTATGTACAACACATTGCAAAGACATTGATCTCACATTAGTAAATTTACCTTATAAAAATATACGAGCCTGTCAACAGCATCAGTTGGACTGATTTTAGCCTTGTTTCTCCATGCAGAAGGTGGTGGCAAATACAGCAGCAGCAAGAAAGAGGAAATGTTACCATTCCAGTCTGATGGAAAACGAGGAGTCAATGCTCAGAAATATGAATTATGTAGAACAGAGAGCCTTGCTGCCATTTAAAACTTCAAAATACCACTTACAATTTTCATACTGTTGTTTCTTTGCTGCACTGATATAACTTTGAAGTTCTGCTGTGAAAGTGAGAGGCTTTGCTTCTTTGATGACTTTCTGCTTGAATGCTGTCTCCGACTGCTCAAGCAATTTTGTGGATGTTTCAGTATTCAACAACAAAATGAAGTCTTGATATACCTAATGAAATTGCGTACAGCAAAACCACACAAAGCCATCATATCTGAATCACACTTAATTCCTTAAACCTAGAAATAAATAGAAGAGAATGTTTGTACTTACCAAACCTCCCACCTGCTCTGGCATTATTAGAGTTTGAACTTGTAGACAGGTCCGGCTGTGTTCTCCCCAACCTTTCTACATCACTAAAGTTTGAAAGCATTTCAGTGCATGCACTTGGTGTTGAGGTAGCTGTGGGTGAAAATTATTTTTTCAAACAGGGAAGATCAATATTGATTAATTTTCAAATATTTTATGAAGACATTTGAACATTTCTGAAAGAAGTCATACACCATCAGAAACATCCAGGTCAGCAAAACGTCCTTGTGTAGAACATTTTACTGTGAAGCATATCTGTGGGTTGCTCTGAATCAACTCTAGAAAAATATCTTCCTCCACATTAGTATCTGTTTCATCAAAGATTTGAAGTGCATCATTTGCTCTAAACACAAATTTTTATTTTCACTGAAACAGGAGAAAACTGACAATAAATGTCAATAAAATGAAATTTTTAAATCAGAAGGAACATTAGCTAACACTTAATTAAATTCAAATGTACCTTTGCTTAGAAACTCCTCAAATTTGAATCCAACTAGCAATTTAAGTTATTTCTTCACTTGAAGGTAATTCAACTTCACCAGCATGATGACCTGTAATAAAAAGAACTTTGATGTTAGCGTAGGGCAGCTGTTTAACAATCTAGGAAGAACAGGCTAATATTGGCTAATGCAGCTTAAAATGTCATTATATTTTTTTAACGTAGTTGTTGCTACATACAATCTTTATGAATATAAATATATCTAAAATAGAGGGATATTTTTGTCAAAATTAAATAAATACATGTTTAGATAAATAAATCTATGAATAATTATGTACAAGTTGTTATTGGGTGATATACATGACATGATATAATTGATTAATTTTAACTAGGAATATATGTTATTTATTGCTTCGTTAATTAAATAATGTATTCATTTGTTTATTTTTCTCTATAGGTATTAATTTAACCCCTTGTCACCTGAGAGCTTTTTTCAGCAATTTCCACTATAACGCTATAATAAACCCTTATTATCCAATAAATAAAGCAAGGATCATTATTTTTTCACTAAAACTTGACATGTAACTTCTCAAATGTGCTGGAAATTCTGTTTGTGTCAAATTTAAACATTCCTTTACTCAGAAACCAATGTGCTTTTTCCAATTTTTTGTCATAAAATACAATATATTTCAAGGTGAAGAATGCCAGGTCAGTTTTATTTCACCTCTGAGGTGTTCCCAGACATGTCAACTGTACCTGTGAAGAAGTTTAATATTGATAACACAAAAATAAATAAATAGTTACAGCATTAGGCACCACCATGGCTCCATAATATAAAAGTTATATCAAATATTTAAAAATAATTTCTCATATATATAGCAAAAAGGAAGGGCTGTTCCAGTGCTGGAAATCAAATCCACTCTTCGCTTGGTGTAATGTGTACCTATTCCTAAAAATAACACTCAATCTAAACACTCTGTAATACTCCAAGTTTTGATGTCCTCAAATCAACATTAGAATCAACACTTGTTAATTGAGAAAAAATGAACACTGAAAAAACAACACTAAACAACATTGAAGATTTTGCTCTGAATGGGTTATTATTTTGTGATTATTTTTCATTTAACTGTCAATTTTATACTCTCACATGGCAGTAAAGAGTCTGCTTATAAATAGTCTGCTTATTTCTTATTTAATTTTCTATGTTTCCCAGGTGCTTCTAGACTATGATCTGAGTTATATAATGTATCTATGATCAAAATGGTGATACTTTACATAACAATATGAGATCTCTCTTTCTCTCTCTCTCTCTCTCTCTCTATATATATATATATATAGTGTTGGGTGGCTGGGGTCTGTGCCCAGCCAGGACGCCTAGAAGGACCAGGAGAGGGACAATGCCTCCCCCGGACCATGAGACCGCAGCCACCCCGGTTTGTATGGGGGCCACAGGAAGTGAGCATGGAAGCTCAACCCTATAGGGGCCCGTGGCAACTGCCAGGGGGCGCCCGGACGAGTAAGGAGCCCTGGACGTCAGCACCAGGAAGTGCCACAGGAAGCTCATCAAGGGGCACCTGGAACACGTCTAGGTGGAAATAAAAGGAGCAGCATTCCTCCAGTCATTAGCCGGAGTCGGGAGGAAGAGGACGAAGCTCAGAGGAGAGGAGTAAAGGTGGTGAAGGAAGGATGGGCAATTGAGAGGCCCGGACTTAAGGGTGATTGGTGCTGGGGCACTGTATGCTGTGCGGGAGAGTTTTTATTGTATACAAACGTGGGTGTTTTTGACTTATGGTGTCTGCCTGCTTGTGTCCAGGCTGGTTCTCCACAATATATATACACAGTATACAGTACATATACAGCATCAGCGTAACCCTTCCTTCAGAAGCACACCGGAGATAGAAAATAGCAAAAATTTTGTTTCATAATAAAGTGACACAGCTATTCATTATATGAAATGTTTTTTGAATCATCATGGTCTACCTAATTGTATGGACTCCACCCAGGTCTCCGTGGTATTCTTCTATGAGATTTTGTGTTGTAATATGCAATGCCATTGGGATCATTTTTGATACTGTTGCCTTTTTTTCTACAAGCATCTCAGTTGGATGTTTGAGTGGAAGAAGGAGGAGACATACTTAATGATATCATATTCTCTTCTGTATTTAAATTAAATAAGGCAGCACCAACTGGCTCCTGTTAGTCATGTAGACGCTACAGCATGTTGTAATTGCTGTTCCATCTGGTATCCACTTCTTGAACAACATTCAGCACTGGTCTGCCCTTCAGCTGCTGTATTTCAGAAAGCAAATTGCCTAGACCAAAGATATAATTTTACCTGCTTTTTGACGAATATACCGAAGCTTGAGAGTTTGGTAAGTTACTTTCTTTACTACCAGATTTAGGAGACGGGCCAAGCACTGGACATGATGAACCTTCAGCAGCTGGTCACTGACAACACAATTGGCTGCTTTGTCAATCAGCATGCAGTGTATTTTGCCACTGACTTCCCAGTTCAACGGTGGCACGGTGGCACAGTGGTAGCGCTACTGTCTCGCAGTAGGGAGACCTGGGTTTGCTTCCCGGGTCCTCCCTGTATGGAGTTTGTATGTTCTTCCCTTGTCTGCATGGGTTTCCTGCGTGTGCTCCGGTTACCTCCCACAGTCCAAAGACATGCAGGTTAGGTGCATTGGCGATCCTAAATTGTCCCTAGTGTGTGCTTGGTGTGTGGATGTGTTTGTGTGGCCCTGTGATGGCTGGAAATGGCTCCAGCAGACCCCCGTGACCCTGTGTTAGGATATAGTGGGTTGTACAATGACTGACTGACTGGCTAACTGCCTTCCTAGTCCATCATTAGCACACTCTTGGACTCCATAAATGTACAGCAATGTTTCTGGGGAAATCACCTGACACCGAGGAGAACTGTGGCCAGTTTAACTTCTGCTGTAAGATAAAGACATGTGATACCTAGATAATTATCCATATTCTTGGAGGTCCACATATCAGATGTCAGACTGGCAAATTCAGCCTGCTTTACTTCAGGCATTGCTTTCTGCTTTACTGCACAGTACTTGGCCTGAACCATGGATTTCAGTGGCTTTCTGGTTGGAAGGATGTATCTTGGATCAAGCTTGTTAACAAAAGCCTGGAAGCCTTTATCTTCAACAGTAGTAAAGGGTTGCCAATCCTTCACGATCATGCCAACCAAAGCCTCATCCAGCTTCTCTTGTCTGCATAATAATAAAAAATGGAACACACACACACCACACAAAACAAACTTATTGCAGTGTGTCTAAGCAAACTATGGACACCCACAGCAGTCCCCTGACTACAGAACCGCTAAAATATTTGTATGATAATGCATGTGTCATACCTTGATTAGACATTCCAGTGTCAGCAGATACAGCGGGATGTGTCGAAGCATTGAAGATGTATTATAGTAAAACACAAATTGCTTATTGCAAATTATGCATTATAACTTTGCTGGAGATTCTAAATTGAAGTAATTCCACACCAGAGATGGAGACCTGAGGACTTTCCATAATCTATTCACAATATTAATCGTAAAGTAGACTAGTTGTATAATCAGTATGTGTATGTGTGAAGATGCAACTCCCTTCACAATGGTGTAATGGTATATTTTCCTTTACCATCTTTTTGCAGGACTGTATAGTTTCTTCTGAAGGTTTCCTGCTGACTTTTATTAACTGTGCTCTGTTAGTCTCAGTATTATAAATGAAGGGTAGAGAAGTGGCACATACCTTCATCCTTTCAGGTATACATGAAGAGGGGTAGGATGATGTCAGCAGCGAAAGGGTGATGTGTCTTAGGAGGATTTTGGAATAGTGTTGTGGGCGTCTCTGCTCTAAGGGCCCTCAGGGAGTTATATTGACCACTGCTTGTCCCTTTCTGCTTGTCCCTTGCTTGTTTACTCGTTGTTGCTGGTTTGGAAATGGCAAGATAGGGAATTACAGTAAGGTTTTAAGAACTGCATTTTGGTTTTGTGTGTTTTGTGGCTGGCTGGCTAGTGCACGTGATCTGACATAGAAAGCAGTACACAGGAGTCAGGAGGTGTACAAGAGTGTGAACCAGCACCATCTTGTGAGCAGGTTATCATGGTTAACTCACTTGTTTAAAGGGGTAGGGGATAAATTATAGGGGAATAGGTGACCAGATCCCTTGTCAGCTGATTGTGGGAAAAACGTAGAAAATCTGTTGAGAATGAAGATAGGGAAGAAGGAAAAAGGTGAGTTAAGCATAGGACATCTAGGGTTGTATATGGCCATGAGCTGGATTTGGCTGTTGCAGATGAGCTTGAATTTTGTTGTGACAGAAAGCTCCACTAATTTCTGAGCTTCAGTAAGAGGGATAGCAAAACACAACCAAAAGAGGAATTAAAACATAACAAGCTTGTTAGAGACTGAATGTACTGCGAGTGAAGTGCCCAGATAAAATGGAAATTGGCTGGGTGTAATTTTGTGATTGGTTTTTTTTTTTGAGATCATCAATTTACACAGACAAGACTTCACACCAAATTGACTTCTGAATGAGAAGATACCAGTGACATCATGGCTCTAGCGTGCCTGAGGATCACGTGATGGCCATGTTTCAAACCGAGAGCAAATCTCGACATGGTGTCAACATGTCAGTATCGAGCATCCCATGACTAATGCACACCACAAGACTTCTCAGTTCGCAGATTTACACTTTGATAACTGCCGGCAGCCAGTCACAAACCTCTGGATTCTAACAGCTATCTAAGGCCCTGTCCACACTACCCTATTTTTGTTTAATACCAGAGAAAGATCTATCTCCATTTTCACCTTTCATCTACACTAGCCCAGCCCCTGATAATGAAGACTTGTAAAATGTTCACCAAAGTTGGACACTTGTGTAAGTGTAGGCATTAGTGTTGTAATGTGGATGGGAAAAAACAAAGTTATCCAAAATAATGCTCTAATCACACTGTGATTGATCCATTTAATTTTGTGGCCTTTCCCTGATTTGATCCTGCTCATTACTAAATCTCATTCAGTGATTGGTCATATTTTTCCGTACCTTTAATTGTCAATTCCCAAACAGATATAGTAACGCTTAAATTTAACCTTTGTTACCGGTTTTCTCAGAATGTCTGAAACCATGTTCTCAGATGCACAATAGACAATTTTTATATTCCTTCACTGAGCATGTTACGAATGAAGTGGTATCTGACACCTATGTGCTGGGACCTCTGTCTGTTCACTTGGTTCTTACTTAATGCAATAGCTCCTTGATTGGCATCAACTTTTCATTTCAATGGCATTTAACAGCTGTGTTAAGTATATAATATATGCTTTCAAACCCAGGGATGCACAAACCAGTGTGTTTCTTCGTGCCGGTCCCAAGCACGGATAAATGGGGAGGGTTACGTCAGGAAGGACAGTGTAAAATTTTCACAAATCAATATGTGGACAACAATACAAATTTCCATACCGGATCAGTCGAGCCCTAGGTTAACAACGACTGCCACCAGTACTGTTAGCCAACAGGGTGCTGGTGGAAATTGGGCTACTATTGGCCAAAGAAGAAGAAGAAGGAGAAGAAGAGGGGGAGACGTATCCGAAGGCAGGAGGAGAGGAGGAAGGAAAAGAGAGTGGAACTGAGGGTAGGAATTTTGAATGTTGGCAGTATGACTGGTAAGGGGAGAGAGTTAGCAGATATGATGGAGAGAAGGAAGGCTGATATATTGTGCATGCAAGAGACTAAATGGAAGAGGAGTAAGGCCAGCTGGATTGAAGATGGGCTGAAATTGTTCTATCATGGTGTGGATAGGTGGAGAAATGGAGTAGGGGTTATTCAGAAGGAACAGTATGTCAAGAGCGTTTTGGAGGTGAAAAGTGTCAGACAGAGTAATGATCATGAAGCTGGAAATTGGAGGTGTGATGATGAATGTTGTTAGTGCATATGCCCTGCAAGTTGGGTATGCAATGGATGAGAAAGAAGATTTTTGAAGTGAGTTGGATGAAGTGATGAACAGCATACCCAAGGGACAGAAAGTGGTGATTTGAGCGGATTTCAATGGACATGTTGGTGAAGGGAACACAGGAGACGAGGAGGTGATGGGTAGGTATGGTGTCAAGGAGAGGAATGAAGAAGGTCAGTGGATAGTGGATTTTGACAAAAGGACGAACATGATTGTGGTGAATACATTTGTTAAGAAGAGGGAGGAACATAGGGTTATGTACAAGAGTGGAGGAATATGCACACAGGTAGATTACATCTTATGCAGAAGAGTCAATCTGAAGGAGATTGAAGACTGCAAAGTGGTGGCAATGGAAAGTGTAGTTAAGCAGCATAGGATGGTGGTCTGTAGGATGATGTTGAAGATCAAGAAGTGGAAGAGTGTGAGGGCAGAGCCAAGGATCAAATTGTAGAAGATGAAAAAGGAAGTCTGCAAGGTTGAGCCTAGGGGGAAAGTGAGACAGGCACTGGGTGGTAGTGAAGAATTACCAGAGAGTTGGGAAACTACAGCAGATGTAGTAAGGGTGACAGCAAGAAGGGTGTTTGGCGTGACATCTGGACAGAGGAAGGAGGAAAGGGAAACCTAGTGGTGGAATGGGGAAGTACAGGAGAGTAGAGGAAGAGGATGGCAAAGAAGAAATGGGATAGTCAGAGAGATGCACGAAGTAGACAAGAGTACAAAGAGATAAGGCACAAGGTGAAGAGAGAGGTGGCAAAGGCTGAAGAAAAGGCATATGATGAGTTGTATGAGAGGTTGGGCACTAAGGAGGGAGAAAAGGACCTGTACCAATTGGCTAGACAGAGGGACCGAGCTGTGAAAGTTGTGCATCAGGTTAGGGTAATAAAGGATAAAGATGGAAACGTTCTCACAAGTGAGGAGAGTGTGTTGAGCAGATGGAAAGAGTACTTTGAAAGAATGAGAGAGCGAAGAGGTTGGATGATGTGGAGATAGTGAATCTTGCATAGACAACAATTTCCAATAGTTTTAGCATTTACTAAAACTATAAATAAATTTCAGGGCCATAGTTTTTTTTTTATATATTTATATTGATTTTAATTTGAAGCAAATAACATTCCATAAAATCAAGTCAAATGTAACAAACCAAAATTCAACCCCCAAAAAGATAAAGAGAGGCGAGCCAACAACAAGAGTAAATCTTTAAAAGCAGTAAGGAAGGAAAAGTATTCTTATTCTAAAATGTTAATTGATTATTAAACAGATCCTTTAACTGAGAATTAGATTGTTTCCAATTTCAAATAGTATAGAATATCAGGTACACTCTGATTAAGAAGTTGTAGGGTGAGATTCTTCCAATTGAGCAAGATAAGTGTACATGCTAATATTGAGGTAAAGACAATTACAGTTTGTTTGTCCTTCTTCACTTTAAGCCTGCCTGGAAGTACACCAAACACAGCTGTTAATGGGTTAGGAGTGATTGTGACACCAGGGCTCTCTGATAGGCATTAAAATATGTTTATCCAAAAGGATGCTAGTTTGGTGCACACCCAAAACATGTGGCCTAGTAAGACTAGAGCTAGAGTGCAATGTTCACGGGTTGAATCCTGCCATGGATACATTTTGGACAATTTTAAATTAGATAAATGCACTCCATGAAATATTTTAAGTTCCATAATTCAGTGCTTTGCTCATATTAAGCTAGAGTATATTCTATGCATGACTACCTTCCACTCCTTTTCTGAAACATTAAGTAAAAAGTCCTTTCCCCACCAAACCCTGGGATCTTTGAAAGGAAGGGACTTTAAAATGTTTTTATATATTGTAGAGAATCTATCTGAGTCTTCAAGACTGAAAAAATATTTCTTCTGAAATAGAAATAGGTGGGTGGTAAAAATTGGGCAGGTTCCCAGGGCCAGAGTTTTGACCACGTTGGAATATACCCGTTGACAGCCATATACAGGTAAAATTCCACTACAACGAATATCTTTACAATGAAATTTTCATTATAACGAAGTACTTTTGGTCCTGACAGTTTCCCCATATAACATGAGTCTATAGAAATCTTGTTACTGCGAAATACATTCAGTAGATATTTCCATTACAACGAAGTGCCCAAAAGACCTTGAAATGCCTGGATGAATTATCCATTGAGCAGTTAGTTCTGTGGTCGCAGCTCAGTTGTGAACAACGATACCCAAACAGAAACACTAATTTTATTTTTCTTTCTTTGAACTTTCCTCATACTGTTTTTTTGCTGTTTTTGTTGTCTGTGGCTTTCAGTGATACCTTTTGCTTATTGCTCGTCAACATTTGAAAAACATTCTTTGGAATTTAACTGATTTCACCCTCATATACAAACACAATAAACACGAAAAAGCAACAACAGTTCATATAAGAATTTTTTTTTTTTTTTTGCAGCTCTCAATTGCGACAAAAAGAAAAAAGACATTGCCAGTGAATTTGGAATTTCACCATTGACACTGTCAACTTTCTTGAAAGACTGAGCGATAAAAGAAGAAAAATCTTGTGTTGCAAACGTATGCAAACTGCTGCACTTGAAGACTGTCGAAACAGTGGTTTTATGTGGTTCAGTGATGCTCATTCAAGAAAAATTCCTATTAATGTAGCACTCAGCATTAATGTGAGGTTTCTAAGCTCTCTTTGGGACCTCCCCCAACTGGACAACATGCCGAAGAGTGGCAGATCATGCTACAATAAATAACTCTGCTGTTCCTGTTTCAAGCTGAATAAAGGTGGTTTTGCTAAAGACTAAGCCTCATGTTTTGGGGTACAAGACAGGGATTTATAGTGCGACCCTGACCTTTTTTGCTTCTGTGGCACTTCACTGCAGCGCTGTGAGCCCGCTATTGCTATTGTCCATCAACAGACAATCTTCCACAGACACGGCAATCGTGCTTCGGGACGCACTTCAGTGTGTGGGTCCTGTTCAGTGGGGAGTAGGGGGGATCCCGAAAGAGTTCAGAAACCTCACAATATGAAGAAGAAGAAAAGGATGATTCGGCTTCTGATTGATAACTGTGCTACCCACAACATGCTTCCACATTTAGATAATGTTCACGTTGAATTCCTCCCACCCAATTGCACAGCAGTGCTTCAGCTATTGGATTTGGGCATCATTTGCCCCCTGAAAGTGTGTTATCGCAAGGAAATGCTGAGAAAAATTCTCATCAGTATAACTTATAGACAGGAGGAGATTCAAATTAATGTTAAAGAAGCTATTGAAATGATTGGAAGTTAAAGTAAGCACTATACTGACAAATACAGAATCTCATTATTACAAAATTTTCATTACAACAAAATATTTTTTAGGTCCCTTGCAGTTCATTGTAACGGAATTTTACCTGTGTACATATATATATTGTAACAATAATGACCATAAGACATTGCGAAGGTTTGGGGCAGCCAACCATATAATTGTTCCCGGCTGCAAAACTTATTCAAAATCAAGTCCATGTTCACACGACTCAGTCCAAAACAGAACTAACAAGATGGCAGCTTTAAAAGTCATTAAAGGCAGTGATTTATACAGGACCGGAACCGGAAGTGACGTTGTTGCCTTCCCCAGAGCCAGGCAGGATTTCCCTAGAATGGTCTGCAAGAGTATGAGAGAGAGAATTAGTGCAATTTGCCACCCCCTGGTCTGGCATGGAGGGGTTTACGTGTCCCAATGATCCTAGGAGCTCTGTTGTCCAGGGCTTTATGCCCCTGGTAGGGTCACCCAAGGCAAACTGGTCCTAAGTGAGGGATGAGGCAAAGAGAGGTTCAACCAAACCTCCTATGATGAACAAAAACCTTGGACGACGTTTTCCCTCGTCTGGACATGGGTCACCAGGGACTCCAACTTGAGCCAGGCCTGGAGGTGGGGCTCAATGGTGAGCACCTGGTGGCCGGGCCTGTACCCATGGGGCTTGGCCAGGAACAGCCTGAAGAGGCAACGTGAGTTTCCCTTACCATGGGCTCACCACCTGTAGGAGGGGCCAAGGAGGTCAGGTGCAGTGTGAGTTGGGTGGTGGCCGAAGGCCGGGACTTTGGTGGTCCGATCCTCGGCTACATAAGCTGGCTCTTGGGAGGTAGAATGTCACTTCACTGAAGGGGAAGGAGCCTGAGCTAGTGCACAAGGTTGAGAGGTTCCGGCTAGATATAGTCGAGCTCACCTCGACACACAGATTGGACTATGGAACCAATCTCTTTCAGAGGGGCTGGACTCTCTAATACTCTGGAGTTACCCCCGGTGAGAGGCGCCGAGCGGGTGTGGACATATTTATTTTGCCCCGACATGAAGCCTGTTCATTGGGGTTTACCCTTCGGGTAGGGGGACAGGTCCTGACTGTTGTTTGTGCATATGTGCCGAACAGCAGTTTGGAGTACCCACCCTTTTTGGAGTCCCTGGAGGGGGTGCTAGAGGTTATACCTTCTGGGGACTCCCTCATACTGCTGGGACACTTCAATGCTCACGTGGGCAATGACAGTGAGACCTGGAAGGGCATGATTGGGAGGAATGGCCCTCCCAATCTGAACCTGAGTGGTGTTTTGTTATTGGACTTCTGTGCTCATCACGGATTGTCCATAACGAACGCCATGTTCAAGCATAGAGGTGTTCATATGTGCACTTGGTACCAGGACACCCTAGGCCTCAGTTCGATGATCGACTTTGTGGTCATGCCTTCGGACTTGCAGCCACATGTCTTGGACATTTGGGTGAAGAGAGGGGCGGAGCTGTCAATTGATCACCATCTGGTGGTGAGTAGGTTTCGATGGTGGGGGAGGATGCTGGTCAGGCCTGATAGGCCCAAACGTGTTGAGAGGGTCTGCTGAGAACGTCTGGCAGAGTCCTCTGTCAGAAGTAGCTTCAACTCACACCTCTGGCAGAACTTCGACCAAGTCCCGAGGGAGGTGGGGGACATTGAATCCGAATGGGGCATGTTCCGTGCCTCTATTGTTGAGGCGGCTTACCAGAGCTGTGGCCGTAAGGTGGTCAGTGCCTGTCATGGCGGCAATCCCTGAACCCGTTGGTGGACACCGGCGGTGAGGGATGCTGTCAAGCTGAAGAAGGAGTCCTACTGGACCCTATTGTCCTGTGGGACTCTGGAGGCAGCAAATAGGTACCGGCAGACCAAGAGGAATGTGACTTTAGTGGTTGCTGAGGCAAAAACTCTGGTGTGGGAGGAGTTTGGGGAGGCCAAGGAAAACGACTTTCGGATGGCTTTGAGGAGATTCTGGTCCACCGTCCGGCGTCTCAGGATGGGGAAGCAATGCAGTGTCAACACTGTATATGGTGAGGATGGTGCGAAAACCTCCTCAATCCCACTAAAGCAGAGCCTGGGGACTCGGAAGTGAGCTCCCCAATCTCTGGGACTGAGGTCACCGAGGTGGTCAAAAAACTCCTTGGTGGCAGGACCCCGGTGGTGACTGAGATAAGCCCAGAGTTCCTCAAGGCTCTGGATGTTGTAGGACTGTCTTGATTGACATGTCTCTGCAACATCACGTGGACATCGGAGACAGTACCTCTGAATTGGCAGACCGGGGTGGTGGTCCCCCTCTTTAAGAAGGGAGACCGGAGGGCGTGTTCCAACTACAGAGGGATCACATTCCTCAGCCTCCCTGGAAAAGTCTATTCGGGGGTTCTAGAGAGGAGGGTCCATCGAATAGTCGAACCTCGGATTCAGGAGGAGCAGTATGATTTTCGTTCTGGTCGCGGAACAGTGGACCAGCTCTACAACCTTAGCAGGGTCCTGGAGGGTTCATGGGAGTTTGCCCAACCAGTCTACATGTGTTTTGTGGAATTGGAAAAGGCGTTCCACAGTGTCCCTCGGGGAATCCTGTGGGGGGTGCTGCGGGAATATGTGGTACCGGACCTCCTGATAAGGGCTGTTTGGTCCCTGTACAACCGGTGTCAGAGGTTGGTCTGCATTGCCGGCAGTAAGTCAAACCCATTTCCAGTGAGAGTTGGACTCTGCCAGGGCTGCCCTTCAACACCAATTCTGTTCATAACTTTTATGGACAGAATTTTTAGGCGCAGCCAGGGTGTTGAGGGGGTCCGGTTTGGTGAACTCAGGATTGGGTCACTGCTTTTTGCAGATGATGTTGTCCTGTTTGCTTCATCAGGCCATGATCTTCAGCTCTCTCTGAATTGGTTCGCAGCTGAGTGTGAAGTGGCTGGGATGGGAATCAGCACTTCCAAATCCGAGACCATGGTCCTCAGGAGGAAAAGGGTGGAGTGCCCTTTCAGGGTTGGGGGCGATATCCTGCCCCAAGTGGAGGAGTTCAAGTATCTTGGAGTGTTGTTCATGAGTGAGGGAAGAATGGAGCGTGAGATCGACAGGCATCGGTCTATCGTGGTGAAAAAGGAGCTCTTTCTGGTGTGGCGGAAGTGCTGCATGGGAACCTGGAAGCACTCCAGGTGTACCTGGTTCCTCTTCTGGCAGCACATCCTGGTGTGGTGGAAGTGCTGCAGTCCTTGGCTCTGGAACCATCTAGACACCCGCTTGCCGTGACCATGGCCCCCCCACAGGGTTGAGCTTCCAAGCTCCGTATCTGTGGCCCTGATGCAATCCTTGGGGGCTGCCCTCTTGCACTATGGGAAAGATATATTGTGTTGTCAGATATATGTTTATTTTTATCTTTGTGTGTGATTTTTCTTATATCATTGTAACATCATTGCATTTTTTAATTTATTTCATTTGTATATTTTGTATAACTATTTTCACTCATTTGTTCATTTATGTACATTTTATTTGAATTTAGTAGTTGTTCTGTGTTTCCTATTTCTTTTGTGGTACGTTCCTTGAATAAATAAATTTGATTTTTCCTATCTGGATTGTACTTGTCAATAGTAGTGTATGTGTGAGCCCACAGCAGAACAAATGCAAACCAACAAAAAGTCCTTGTACTACCAACCATCATTAAACTATGAAAACATTATTAGATAAGAACAATCATTCCATAAATATCTATGAACATCTGATAAATCACACAAAATGTTTATCTATAAAGTACAATCTTCTTCTTTCAGCTGCTCCCATAAAGGACAATAGAGAACATACATTAACAATATGCACACATAAGTCTGTACATTGTGTATTAAACAAATACTGTATTTGCAAAAAGTAAAATTATACATGCACAAACCAGTGTTGCATACTTGAGAACTCATAGTAAATACACATCAATCAACAGTATAATCACAGAAACCAATGTAATAGAACCAAAGATTTATCACTTGTTTGGGTCCCATTACAATATGTATCCATCCATTTTTCCAACCCGCTGAATCCAAACACAGGGTCATAGGAGTCAATCCCAGCCAACACAGGGCACACGGCAGGAACAAATCCCGGGCAGGGTGCCAACCCACCGCAGGAAACACACAAACACACACTAGGGCCAAGTTAGAATCACCAATCCACCTAACTTGCATGTCTTTGGACCGTGGGAGGAAACCCACGCAGACACAAGAGAACATGCAAACTCCACACAGGGATGACCCGGAAGCGAACCCAGGTCTGCTAACTGCAAGGCAGCAGTGCTACCACTGCGCCACCATGCCACCAATATGTAGCCATTGCTCTTGAAATTATTTCATGTTCTTCATATTACAGTGGGTACGGCTAGTATTCAGACCCCCTTCAATTTTTCACTCTTTGTTATATTGCAGCCATTTGCTAAAATCATTTAAATAAATTTTTTCCCTCATTAATGTACACACAGCACCCCATATTGACAGACAAAAAAAAGAATTTTTGAAATTGTTGCAGATTTTTTAAAAAAGAACAACTGAAATATCACATGGTCCCAAGTATTCAGACCCTTTGCTGTGACACTCATATATTTAACTCTATTTAAGAAATGCTTTCCATTTCTTCTGATCATCCTTGAGATCACCTTCATTTGAGTCCAGCTGTGTTTGATTATACTGATTGGACTTGATTAGGAAAGCCACACACCTGTCTATATAAGATCTTACAGCTCACAATGCATGTCAGAGCAAATGAGAATCATGAGGTCAAAGGAAATGCCTGAAGAGCTCAGAGCCAGAATTGTGGCAAGGCACAGATCTGGCCAAGGTTACAAAAAATTTCTGATGCACTTAAGGTTCCCAAGAGCACAGTGGCCTCCTTAATCCTTAAATGGAAGACGTTTGGGATGACCAGAACCCTTCCTAGAGCTGCCCGTCCGGCCAAGCTGAGCTACTGGGGGAGAAGAACCTTGGTGAGAGAGGTAAAGAAGAACCCAAAGATCACTTTGGCTGAGCTCCAGAGATTCAGTCAGGAGATGGGAGAAAGTTGTAGAAATTCAACCATCACTGCAGCCCTACACCAGTCAGGGCTTTATGGAAGAATTGCCTGTCGGAAGCCTCTCCTCAGTGCAAGACACATGACAGCCTGCATGGAGTTTGCTAAGACTCTCTGTAAGATTCTCTGTAAGATAGAACTTTTTGGCCTTAATTCTAAGCGGTATGTGTGGAGACAACCAGGCACTGCTCATCACTTGTCCAATACAGTCCCCACAGTGAAGCATGGCGGTGGCATCATCATGCTGTTGGGGTGTTTTTCAGCTGCAGGGACAGGACGACTAGTTGCAATCGAGGGAAAGATGAATGTGGCCAAGTACAGAGATATCCTGGACAAAAACCTTCTCCAGAGTGCTAAGGACCTCAGACTGGGCCGAAGGTTTACCTTCCAACAAGACAATGACCCTAAGCACACAGCTAAAATAACGAAGGAGTGGCTTCACAACAACTCTGTGACTGTTCTTGAATGGCCCAGCCAGAGCCCTGACTTAAACCCAATTGAACATCTCTGGAGAGACCTAAAAATGGCTGTCCATTTACCATCCAACCTGACAGAACTGGAGAGGGTCTGCAAGGAGGAATGGCAAAGGATCCCTAAATCCAGTTGTGAAAAACTTGTTGCATCTTTCCCAAGAAGACTCATGGCTGTATTAGCTCAAAAGGGTGCTTCTACTAAATACTGAGCAAAGGGTCTGAATACTTAGGACCATGTGATATTTCAGTTTTTCTTTTTTAATAAATCTGCAACAATTTCAAAAATTATTTTTTCTGTCTGTCAATATGGGGGTGCTGTGTGTACATTAATAAGGGAAAAAATTAATTTAAATGATTTTAGCAAATGGCTGCAATATAACAAAGAGTGAAAAATTGAAGGGGGTATGAATACTTTCTGTACCCACTGTATATTGGCAAACCTTGCCCCGAATTTTACAGGCCACTTTAGTATTTTATTCTGATAACAGAGCAGGAAGTCATAAGTTTAATTTCTAAAATGAAACCTACTACCTGTGTTTTAGACATAGCCTAAATCAAAGATATTGAAATGTTCAATGGTTGCACCCATTCATAGCATTACTAATAGTTCATTACTGACCTAATGGCAGTTATCAGACTGTTTGAGGTAAACCAACATACTCTTAACAATTATAGACTTCAAATTTACTTTTTCTTTGTAAAATACTTGAAAAAGTAGTTGCCAGTCAGCTTCAGTCTTTCCTTACACATCACAATTTATTGAAGAAATTCCATTCTGGCTTCCTAACTGGTCACAGTACAGAAACAGTACTAAGCAGTGTTGTATGTGACATTCTAATATCCTCTGATAAAGGAAATTCTACAACAAGTATGTCATTATGTCATCAGGTTAACACCATTGAACACTCTATTTGGTTACATACTGTAGGTTGGAAAATTACACTGGGCTCCCAGGTACTGTCCTTGTCTGGTTTAGTCCAGTTTATCAAACTGATTTCAGTATGTACAAAAATAAGCTGTAGCCCAGAAGGCTCAGTACCTTTATTGTTTTATTAGGGAACTATCATTAGATAAAATAATATAAATTTTCACTCATATGCAAATGACATTCATCGATAACTTTCTTTCTGATCAAATGATGTTCCTCTGATGTTGTCTTTGCCAGTATTTAATTGTGGCAGTGAGTTAAAAGAACAGATAGATTAGAACTACTGACTAAAAGTTGCTGGAAAATTAAAATGTTATCTAAATATACAGGACAGTGAAAATTAATTCATGCATTTATTTCTAGTAGGACTGACTACTGTAATGGGGTATTCACTGGCTGCACAAATTATTCTCTATTTAATTTTCAGTTAATTCAAATGCTACCAGAATCATTACAAAAACTAAATGTTTTTTCTTTGACTTTCTTTTTTCTAATTAGTCCAGAGAACAGTGACTAGGTTGATGCCAGGACTGCAGGGGATGAGTTATGATGAATGATTAAAAGAGCCTAGTCTTTTCAGTTTAAGCCAAAGGAGATTAAAAGCAGGCATGATTGAAATGTTCAAAATTATGAAGGGAAATAGTACAGTAGATTGTGACTGTTGATTTAAAATTAGTTCATCTAAAACACAGGGACGCAGTTGAATACTTGATGAGGGTAAATTTCATACAAACATTAAGAAGTTTATCTTCAGAAAGAGAGCCATAGACATTGGGAATAAGTTGCTATTTAGTTTGGCAGACAATAGGACTTTAAGGACTTTCAAAATGACTTGATTTTATTTTGGAAGAATCAAGTTGATAGGACTGGTTAGACTTTTTGTGTTGGAAGGCCTGTCCTTGTCTAGATTGTTCTAATTGATAGTGGATCCCTCAAGAGGTTTATTTTCTCAAAGTGACACGATTTGATTTTAATTTTAAATTTTCTCTAATGGTTCATGGGGCTCTAATAATAATGTGTATACATTGTTTTGGGTTTTTTGAGACCCAGGAATCTAACAGTCAGATTTATTTTTTGTTTCAACACAACTCTCTCATTTTAATTATTTGCATTATCCCGTGGTGCCATTTTGTTTTTTCAATGAACATCTCCGTTTCAGGAGGTTAATGTTTTTGGTTGGTATGTGGTTGTTAGGGAGTGACATCATGGACCCTGTATAGCATAATATCAAAGTTCAAAAGATATGAGGCACAACCCCTTGTTATTCAAGTTTGGATTCAATAAAAAGATATATTTCTTTTTGTTTGTTCTTTTGAAATACTGTTTGGTTTCAAAATCTTTTCTGTACCCGGCTATGATTTACATCTCTGTTTTTGGCCCAGTTATATGAATTATTCTTAGTTTTGATTTTCTCACTAATTCCATTATAAAGAACAACTGCTGCCATGTGCAGTCAGTACCGAGAGGATGTATTGTTGGGTTCCATTTAGTTAATAAATTTCATGCTACTTTGTTTTAGTGTCTGTTAA
The DNA here is from genome assembly GCF_016835505.1 of Polypterus senegalus. Classification (NCBI taxonomy): domain Eukaryota; kingdom Metazoa; phylum Chordata; class Cladistia; order Polypteriformes; family Polypteridae; genus Polypterus; species Polypterus senegalus. The sequence continues at coordinate 114,771,558 of NC_053162.1, forward strand.
CACAAATCCGTGTTTTTGAATACATTTATTATGTAATTAGTAATTTATACTTGCAGGTTACTGGCCTGCACTCAGTACAAGAGTACAAAAATAAATCGAATTAAATATTCACTGCAGCAGAGAGCAGCATGACAATATTCTATCACAATTAAAACATGAAAGGTATACTGTCTGGCTTTTATAAGTATCTTTTGCCAGAAGAAATAACTCTGTTAAGTAGTCTTTCGAATAGCCATCAATAAATACTGAGGGGATATCAGCTATATTTTATGGAGAGGTGTGGTGTATAGGGACCTCCCGGTCTACTGTTGACATGATGGAGAGATTGCACTGGGAGACAATGCTGTATGCACTCCCACTCCATAGACACAGGTCTGTCCAGGCAATGCAGACCTGAAAAAGTACTCAAAAAAGAAATTCTGCTGATCACCACTGACAGCCTGATATCACAGTCTCAATTCTACATTTCAGAATATCAGCCATATTTAATCTTTTGCTGGGCAAGTACAGATAATTGCTTTGTGTCTTCCCATGGAAGACGATACTGAGGTTTTTCTTATCAAGTTTCTGAATCTGCTGCCTTGATGGATCCTGCTGTTGTACCAGTAAATGTCTTACCTGGTGAAGACAATATTTTGTTCTTTCACTTACTAGAGACAAAGATCAGTTGGTGTGCTGTAAAAGAAGACTGTGTTGTATGTTTTACCAAAGAGATTTTTCTGATAATGTCTTATGTCTTCCTTCTGTTGTTCTCTAAACCTGTCTGCTCCAAAAAACTGGCCCTTGAAGATACCAATTTACAAAGATCCAGTTCCCTGAGGTGATCATTCTAGTGCTTCAATCCATATCTTCAGAAAGGGTATTCCTAACTTTTGTGTTTTACAAGTTGCGGCCCATGTTCCAACAAAAGGGTCTTCCCAAAGAGTTTGCAGTTTCAAATTACTGCTTCATCTAACTACTGCTTCATGTTTATTTCTATACAGAAACTTTTGCATAGCATTTAATTTTACACCATTGGAATAGTTTATTTAGATGTCCTTTGATTTTGTAGTGTCTAGTGTGCTTTGGCCTTTTGGGATTTGTGTTTTGATTTTTTGGATTTCCTTAATACTTTGGTTCTTGCTTGATTCCTGTTTATAACCTTTCACCTGTTTTTTGAGTACTATTCCTAGAAGTGATTATTTTAGGTTTGGCTATTGTTACTCCAATTACCTAGTGTGTGATCTCTTGCCTGCTGTATAGATTTTTCGATTTGGCTTTCGAATTATGGACTTGTTTAAATAAATATCCTTATTTTATTTGTCTTGCCCTGATTTGCACAAAACATTAAGTGGACAGGTCAGCTGTGCATCATACAGCTGTGCCATGTCTGGTGAGAAAAAAAAACATACAAAAAAATATTCTGGCATATTTTACTGTATAACTAGCTAAACTATTTTTGTTAAATGTCATTTTAATCTATCCAACCCGCTATATCCTATCTACAGGGTCACAGGGGTCTGCTGGAGCCAATCCCAGCCAACACAGGGTGCAAGGCAGGAAAAAAACCCTGGGCAGGGCACGCACACACACCAAGCATACACTAGGGACAATTTAGGATTGCCAATGCACCTAACCTGCATGTCTTTGGCTTGTGGGAGGAAACTGGAGTACCCAGAGGAAACCCAAGCAGACACAGGGAGAACATGCAAATTACACGCTACCCACTGCGCCATCGTGCCACCTTCATTTTAATCTATTTACATAAAATGCAAAGTTGACTGAGTAAGAGATCTATCAAGAAAAAACACTATTTCCTGTTTAGTTAAATACAAATGAAATTTTGTAAATTTGTTAATCTAGGAAATTATGTATCTTCTAAGAAAAGACATTTCAATAAATCAATTTTAGAGGTAAAAACAACTCCTACAATACAAAAACTAAATATTTCCAAATCTAAAAAAAATGCTTTTACTGATTTCTTTGGAATTTTGTGATGTTCTAGAAGAAGAAAATTAGCTAACCCATGTGTTTTTATTTGTCAATATTTGTCCATAATATGCTGTGCTAATGCTTTCTAATTCTGGGCTTTCTGATTTTTTCAAATGAAGGCCACCAGAAGAAGCAATGGATAAAGTATGAGAAGAGAGCGAATGGAAGAGTAAAACAGGGGAGATGTTCTGGACAGGAAAAATATGCAGAATGGCATATCACATGTACAGTGAGCTGTGAAGAGGAAATAGAAAAATTCATCGGAGCTCATGGAAGACATGGCTAGCAAACACTATAAAGCTGGAGCTGTAATGTGGGTGCCACATGGCGTGGCCGTTAACATAGGTATTCACTACAAGAAGTAGAGAAATAGGTGGTATCCTCAGGTTCAAGACTAGCTGGGTACAGCAGCACCCCTTAGTCAATTTAGCACAGGTCCCACGGCCAGAAACAAAGATGAAATGGACACTGTATATAATTAATGATAGTTCCTTTTATCAGTTACTTTCTCTACAATGCATAATGCATTCAATTCATTACATGGTCAGGGTAAATGTTCAGATGTTTATTGTTACGCTATGGCTTTCAGGATAAAACTATATTAATAAAATAAAAAAAACAATTAACAGTAATTACCAAACTCCGCCATATGAACATATGACTGGTGATACATTCAAAAACAATTTATTGAGTGAACAAACTAAAAACCATCATCTGCAGCCAATGTTACATTCAAATCCAATTAAGTCTACTATTTTTATGTGACAGAATAAAATTATTTATATCCAAAATTCTCATTTTTCCTAATTATCTGTCTCAATTAAAAAGAATAGTTTCCTGTAAAATAGTTGCAATGTGGAAGAAAATTATGAATACAGACACCCCACACTGAAATTCCCCAATTTAAGCAATAAAACACAGGCAGGAGAAAGCGTCAATCATTATTCTTCATCTAAATCTCGCAAAAGGCAAAAAAAAAAAAAAAACTTTTCATGTCAGTGTTTTTGCAAAGTAAAAAGTGTCCTCTGCGCAGTATTTATACAATCCATTGATTAGGTCACTACTCAAAAAAAGCAATTCATTACATAATCAGAAAACTTTTAACATGATTGGTTATACCTAGTTGCTAGCGTGACATGGCAGATGTTGATACCTTAAATGACCACAATTTGATTGATAGTCCTGCTTGCTTGGGATATACATGACATTTTAAATGTATTATTTTTATTCTTATTTTAGGAGATGTGAGAGTTTCTCATGGTTAAAAAGAAAAAGAACAATGGCCTAATTTGTTATGATCCAGCTGGGTACAAAAACAGGAAACTTAGTACTACAGAAGAATGGTTATGCCATAAATATAACATTTTTCTCTTAAGGGGTTATATAAAATAAGAAATACATTTATCATAGTGAATAATAAAATAACATCATCAGCAACATATTGATACAAAAATATTAAATTAAAAAGTAATAAAAATGCAGGTAAAAACAGACAATAACTTTGAATAATGTTAACGCTTAAACCCCAATGGGTGAGGAATTGTGGGTGAGGAACGATCTTAGTCTGTCGCTGAAGCTGGTCCTCTGTCTGGAGATGACACTGTTCAGTGGATGCAGTGGATTCTCCATGATTGACAGGAGCCTGCTCAGCGCCCGTCGCTCTGCCACAGATGTCAAACTGTCCAGCCTCATGCCTACAATAGAGCATGCTTTCCTCACCAGTTTGTCCAGGTGTGAGGTGTCCTTCTTCTTTATGCTGCCTCCCCAGCACACCACCGCAGAGAAGAGGGCACTCGCCATAACTGTCTGATAGAACATCTGCAGCATCTTATTGCAGATGTTGAAGGATGCCTGCCTTCTAAGGAAGTATAGTCGGCCGTGTCCTGTCTTGCACAGAGCATCAGTATTGGCAGTCCAGTCCAATTTATCATCCAGCTGCACTCCCAGGTATTTATAGGTCTGTACCCTCTGCACACAGTCACCTGTGATGATCATGGGGTCCATGAGGGGTCTGGGCCTCCTAAAATCCACCACCAGTTCCTTGGTTTTGCTGGTGTACAGGTGTAAGTGGTTTGAGTCACACCATTTAACAGTCCTTGATTAGCTTCCTATACTCCTCCTCCTGCCCACTCCTAATGCAGCCCACGATAGCAGTGTCGTCAGCGAGCTTTTGCATGTGGCAGGACTCTTAGTTGTATTGGAAGTCCGATGTATATAGGCTGAACAGGACCGGAGAAAGCACAGTCCCCTGGGGCGCTACTGTGTTGCTGACCACAATGTCAGACCTGCAATTCCCGAGACGCACATACTGAGGTCTGTCTGTAAGATAGTCCACGATCCATGCCACCAGGTATAAGTATAAGCATAAGGTCAGAAGGATATGAGACTCAGACACATGCCAAGTGTATATCGGACCAGGGTTCAAATTCAACTGTTACAGCAATGACCATCAATAAACCTAAGTCCGATCATTTGGAAAAGCAGAAATTGAAGTATGGCGGAAATGTTTTATTTTGGGGCAATTGTATGTAGCAAGTTCAAGTGTGAAGAGTATCACCGACCTAACAATATTAGCCCCAGCAAAAAAAAAACTACAGATATCGTATAGAGAAAAGCAATAAGTTAGTTGTATAGTATACATTCGATTAATCTTCAGCACTCTAACCAAGTACCACTGTCTTAGGAATTTTCCCAGGCAAGCCTGTATAACACAGCTAGTACTCAATAAAAATAAATTAATAATTTAAAATAAAGCTAAACCTCCATTGCTCTAAGGCAACACTGTTATTTTAATTGTAGCTCTAAAGTTGATTGATAGCTTCATACACATCTCATATGTGGGATTGTGTCAAGTAATGATAACAGAAGCCTTTTGATATATCATTCTCCAAGTAATTATAGTTTATAAAGTCTGTATGTGCTTACATTTATTCATTTATCAAAAGCTTTTTTGTCATGCAATACACAAAAGAAGTCATAATAATCAAGTAAACATTAGCCTGGGATAGCTTTAAAATATAACTATAATCTATAGAAGATTGTGAAGATCAGATAATGTTTGACAAAACATCAATGTCAAAATTGTTCTGAAATAAATCGATCTTAAAAAGTTTTTTATTTTTTTTTTATTTTTGAGATATCTTTCTCTCTCAAGCTTCTGTAAAGTTCTATTTTGCCTTTGGGGACATATAAAGTACAACTAATCCAAAATAATCTATGATTTTAAGCTTCAATGTAGCAAACAGAGTACCTGCTAAACAGAGAAGAGAGAGGATGGAGGATCTGATATGCAATCAAGCAGAAGGAAGAAAAAGGAAGGTATAGTCAGGACCAAATAGGACGTAGGATGAAGGCCCAGTGGTGGTACTCCATATTGGATAAAGGTACCCTCCATTAAACATCGAGTTAACATTGCATGTTTAAGATTGGGTCAGTTGCCATTCCATAAACATTTAGAAATAATGAATAGTTTAGATTCCAACCAGCAACTAGAAGGAAGAGCCGGGTGGAATTATGGAGCTCACAGAGTTAAAGCAGGGGACTACATTAATTTTTTTATGGTCAGGTGAGATTGCAAGGATGGGGATATATTGGTTCAGGAACAGATAGAAGGATTGACTTCATTAAATATGCAACAACAATAAGAGGAAGCTATTGCAGTAATTGACATAGAAATGTCCAGAAATTGTCAATAACTAACAAGCAAGGACCTTAGCTAAAAGTTTAGTATCTGAATTCATAAGAGAAAAGGGGGTGTAACACTTTACATTAAGTGTCCATAATTACACTGTAATTACTATGTAATTATCTGTATAAGTACAGCGTAACTATGAGTTATTACTTCGTACTTACTGTGTAATACAAAGTAACGCTATAGTTAATTACTCAGTTGTCATTGTTATTCCACAGTGTATAGAATTACAATGTAACAATTTATCACTGATCCAAAAGCAAGTGTACTTACATAGTTACAATGTATCTATACTTTCAAAATGTAATAAAAACATCAGGGTATGTAACTACAACTATGTAACAGATGTTCCATGATCTGGGCAATTTTAGTGGAGAAATGCAGTGATAACTGCCTAGGTTTTCGATGAGATTTCAAGATTTTTTTTAAAAGGTGAAGACATTTTTGCAAAATGGTTAACGCTTTTTCTCAAAATCTAGAGGGGCACCATCTTGACATGTTTTGCTTAAACAAACATTTGTCACATTCTTGTAGTTGTGTTACGCTATTTATTGTTGACATTATCGGGCTATTATTATACCCATCCCTAAAATATTACTGACAAACTTGCATCATTCAATCAAGGTACACAGGGCTGCAGAGCCATTCCAATCATCACCAGATACAGGGCAGGAAACAGCCCAGGATGGGGAGCCATCCCATTGCAAGGCCCACTGACAAACATACCAGCAGTTACACTCTCACACATGTGGCCACATAACCCAACCTACATGTCCCTGGGATGTGGCAGTAAAACCCATAAAGAAGACATAGGGAGACATGGATAGAACATACTAATTTTACACACATATCTCCAGACAGAATTCCATCTCAAGATAATGGATCTGTGAGGCAAAAGTGTTAACCATTTTGCAAATGTGTTTTCACCATTTAAAACATCTTGAAATATCATTGACAACTGCAATTCTCCACTAAAATTGCCCAGACCATGGAACATCTGTTACATAGTTGTAGTTACATACCCTGATGTTTTTATTACATTTTGAAAGTACAGATACATTGTAACTATGTAAGTACACTTGTTTTTGGATCAGTGATAAATTGTTACATTGTAATTATATACACTGTGGAATAACAATGACAACTGAGTAATTAACTATAGCGTTACTTTGTATTACACAGTAAGTATGGAGTAATAACTTATAGTTACACTGTACTTATACAGGTAATTACATAGTAGTTACAGTGTAATTATGGACACTTAAAGTAAAGTGTTACCGAAAAGGGCCTGAAACTTTGACATAATTTAAGATCTTTGCCTTGTTTTAACTGTAGTGTAGTATCAGTCATATTAATTGTTAAATTCAAATGACTGGAAGGTTTTGTCTGTTTGATCATGTCAAAAAGGATAGATAGTTTCTTCCAAAAAATGGTAACTACTTTAAATGAAATCCCACGCAAACCTGTAGCTTTACCTGCAGCCATGGAGTCCAAGGCCTTCTTGAGTCCTTCTAAGGTGATGGGGCTATCCAGGATGGGTGCTTCTTCATTTGTGAGGAGTGGAAGTAGATTGTCAAGAAAATAGTTCAAGTCAGGGAGACCGTAGTTAGGCACACTAGAAAACAAATGTGTACAATAATAATGGAATTCATCATTAATTATTTGAGGGTCAGTTGATGTTAAACTCTAGTTTAGTCCTAGTGCAATTCTTATTGGGCTTGGCACACAATGTAGAATAACGTTTCCTAGAACAGTGAATCAGAAACTCTGCTCTCTGAATCAACAGAGCATTGAGTTCAGTCTAGGTTTAGTAATTTGTAGTTCATAATTTTTATTGACCAAGACAGGGCACATTCCTTCTAATACCAAAAGTCTGAATTCCAAGTTAGAGATTGTCTAACATTTAACAGGGAATTGGTGAATTGACAATGACATAGTAAAGTCCTGCATAAATTCTTTAACTGCCTTTCAAACTACACCAGAATAATTGTTTTCTTCCAAGCTGCTTACAATAAATGTTGCTGTTTAAAAGAGGTATGTTAAATCACCAGCAAGAAGTGCAGAAAGGGTATGAAATTATCAAACCTGCAAATCCTCTCTAAATATCACAATCCAAATGTGCATGTTGTCTCCAGCACCATTAAAGTTTGGAATTTAATGTATTAATTTTTTTTGGAAGTTAAACTGATGCTAAAATTTAACACATTAAAACATTATTTAAATAAAGACAAGTTTGATGACCAGATATGAGTATATCTCTGACTGACCCAGACAACCTGACAACAGACCCACATTGTATGGAAAACTCATCAAAATCTTCAAAAGACTTTGTTGGACAGTTATTATATCAAACAATTTCTGACTATACATTGTTCTCCTCTCTCGCTAAATGAATCTTAGCCTGGAGTGGTCTATTAATTTTTTACATTTAAAGTTGACCCTCTTAAAATCTAAACCTTAAACTAAAAATCTGTCCTGATGTCTATATAAACACAGGGAATTCCAGTTTTTTGTATTACAACTTTTCTGAAGAAGGGACCTGAGCTGCCTTGAAAGCTTGCATAGCGTAATCTTTTTAGTTAGCCAATAGATGGTGTCATTTTGCTTGACTTCTAATTGAATTTATTACCATAATTCACTATTATATCATTTTGTGTGCAGATTCCATAATACATATCAGTAAGTTCAACGTCAGATGTTAGTAAGTGGTATACCATACTGTCATATTGGCAGTCTATGATTTTTGTTCAGTGCGTGAGGAGAAAGCAACGCAGTGAGACTCAGTGCACAATAGTAGACGGCAGAGTCACTCAAAGTTAGACCCGAAACTGTGAGTTCAGTGAAATCTTGTCCTGCTCTTGAAGAAAAACGTTCCTTATAAAAATCTGCAGCATGTTCATAACTACTGGCAGAACGGGCTCCTTTGGTTAAAATATATTGCATTGTTTGGTTAGGATACATTCTGTACCAAAAGAGATACACACTGATGTCACTTGCTGAGTAGTTGCAATAAATTGTCACTGCAGTAGATTCTGATCCAATGATTTCTGTTTGAATATTGGAGACTGAATTTCCTGATCCTGATTTTAAACCTAGAAGAGAAATAATAAAAAGAGATAAACTATTAACAGAAGAAAATATTACAGGTTTAGTACAACATGAAGAAGTGGCAGTCCATACCTGCTAAAACAGCAAAAATAATTATCACACAGGTAAAATATTTTTTCTTTTCACAATATAAGGAACAATCGTGTAGCATCATTGTTTACTATTTCAATTTGTTGCACAACTCTCTGAAAAATGTCTTATATCAAACATGAGTCTGTGCCTGTAAAAATATGTTACCCAAGATGTGTATGTAAATGAACATCCTGAGGAAAGGATGGGTGTGTTGTTAAGATACCAGTTGATGTCTTTAAAATAAAACCACAAACCACATACTGAGATGGTAATACTTAAAATTCAGTTAGAGGTTTGGTGAGATTAAGTAAGCAAAAATACAATTTTAAACCCAAGCATTTATCTTTCTATATTTATTTGTTAATAACTTTTGACACATTTTATAAAGTTTGGTAGCCTGACTGGCTGGTATATACTGATGGCATGTCACCAAAATAGTTCTGACCTACCAAGGCATGGACTGTACAACACCTCAGAATGTGTCCTGTGCTGTCTAGTACTAGGACATTAGTGCCAGGTCCTCTAACTCCTGTAAACTTTGAGGTGGAGCCACTGTGGATGAGATTTCTTTCTTCTGACGCATTCCACAACTGCTTTATTGGATTAAGGTCCGTTAAATTCGGAGATCAAGGCAACACCTTGAGCTCTTCATTTTTTTTATTGCTCCTCACAGTGTGTTTTCCTTCTGAAAACGTGCAGAATACTATTGCTGTGAAGGGGTACACCTAGGCTGCAATGGTATTTAAATAGTTGGTACATGTCAAAGTAATGCCCACACAAATGCCTGGATTCAGGGTTTCACAGCAGAACATTTCCTAAAGCATTAAAAATCCTCCATAGTCTTCTTCCCATAGTGCATCATGGTGCTACCTTTTCCTCAGGTAAAAAACACACATGTATCTGAATCACATGATTCAACAAAAAGATCCAACATCCAGTTTCAATATTTGTGTGTCAATGGTAGGTGCTTTCACTGGTGTAAGAGATTAGTATGTGCACTCTGACTGTACTGACCTGCAGCTACATAGTCCCATCCATGTTACTCCCATAACCATCATTAAAATTGTCGGTAATTTACAGTGGTGTGAAAACTATTTTCCCCCTTCCTGATTTCTTATTCTTTTGCATGTTTGTCACACAAAATGTTTCTGATCATCAAACACATTTAAGCATTAGTCAAATATAACACAAGTAAACACAAAATGCTGTTTTTAAATGATGGTTTTTATTATTTAGGGAGAAAAAATCCAAACCTACATGGCCCTGTGTGAAAAAGTAATTGCCCCTTGTTAAAAATAACCTAACTGTGGTGTATCACACCTGAGTTCAATTTCCGTAGCCACCCCCAGGCCTGATTACTGCCACACCTGTTTCAATCAAGAAATCACTTAAATAGGAGCTGCCTGACACAGAGAAGTAGACCAAAAGCACCTCAAAAGCTAGACATCATGCCAAGATCCAAAGAAATTCAGGAACAAATGAGAACAGAAGTAATTGAGATCTATCAGTCTGGTAAAGGTTATAAAGCCATTTCTAAAGCTTTGGGACTCCAGCAAACCACAGTGAGAGCCATTATCCACAAATGGCAAAAACCTGGAACAGTGGTGAACCTTCCCAGGAGTGGCCTGCTGACCAAAATTACCCCAAGAGCGCAGAGACGACTCATTCGAGAGGTCACAAAAGACCCAAGGACAACGTCTAAAGAACTGCAGGCCTCACTTGCCTCAATTAAGGTCAGTGTTCACGACTCCACCATAAGAAAGAGACTGGGCAAAAACGGCCTGCATGGCAGATTTCCAAGACGCAAACCACTGTTAAGCAAAAAGAACATTAGGACTCGTCTCAATTTTGCTAAGAAACATCTCAATGATTGCCAAGACTTTTGTGAAAATACCTTGTGGACTGATGAGACAAAAGTTGAACTTTTTGGAAGGCAAATGTCCCGTTACATCCGGCGTAAAAGGAACACAGCATTTCAGAAAAAGAACATCATACCAGCAGTAAAATATGGTGGTGGTAGTGTGATGGTCTGGGGTTGGATTTCTGTGATAGATGGAACCATGAATTCTACTGTCTACCAAAAAATCCTGTAGGAGAATGTCCGGCCATCTGTTTGAACAACTCAAGCTGAAGCGATCTTGGGTGCTGCATCAGGACAATGGCCCAAAACACACCAGCAAATCCACCTCTGAATGGCTGAAGAAAAGCAAAATGAAGACTTTGGAGTGGCCTAGTCAAAGTCCTGACCTGAATCCAATTGAGATGCTATGGCATGACCTTAAAAAGGCGGTTCATGCTAGAAAACCCTCAAATAAAGCTGAATTACAACAATTCTGTAAAGATGAGTGGGCCAGAATTCCTCCTGAGCACTGTAAAAGACTCATTGCAAGTTATCGCAAACGCTTAATTGCAGTTATTGCTGCTAAGGGTGGCCCAACCAGTTATTAGGTTCAGGGGGCAATTACTTTTTCACACAGGGCCACGTAGGTTTGGATTTTTTTTTCTCCCTAAATAATAAAAACCATCATTTAAAAACTGCATTTTGTGTTTACTTGTGTTATATTTGACTAATGGTTAAATGTGTTTGATGATCAGAAACATTTTGTGTAACAAACATGCAAAAGAATAAGAAATCAGGAAGGGGGCAAATGGTTTTTCACACCACTGTATGTAAAAGTAGCCCTTCTGTTGGTACATACCAGACAGAACAGCCTTTGTTAAACATTCATATAAATAAGTCTTGTCTGCCTAATACCCCCGATTTATGACTTTTCCCTCCTGAAACAACTGTTAGTAGCTACTTAACACAGCTGCCTGAGAATCCAAGAAGTCTTTCAATTTCAGAAATGTTGTGACTAAGTCATCTGGCCATAACAATTTGGCTACTTCAGAATCAATCAAGTCTTTACTCCTGTACATATCTTCTGCATTCAAAACATCAACTAAGAACACCTTATGTCAGCTTATTGTGTAGTATATCCCTGACCTTGATATGTGCAGTTGTTATGAGATTGTCAATGTTATTCGCTTTAAATGGGGGTGGTCATAATCATTTGGCTTATCAGCGTGAATATCACATTAAAAACTCTGTATTTATTAAAATACAGTAGGCCAAGAAATATATTTCTCATATAATACTGATATATGTCATTAAGAATGGTTTAAAACATCTGGTTCATACTATCTGCTATAATCAAGAATTATTCTTCCCACACCTTTTATAGTATGCAGAACAAAAAGTGATACTATGAATTTTTCTTTTTGCAAAGATTATGATCTATGTAAATTATAATATTGTTTTGCTCTCCTTTGTTGACTAATAACCTAATCTTACTGTATTTTATAAAATTATTGCCTTATGTTACTAATGTTGGGAAGCAAATGAACTGAAAGAGCCACAAAAAAAAAAAAAACAAAAGAACTTGTGTATGCCATATTTAAACTTATTAAATTTTAATTGTATAGTTAAAGACTGTTCGCCCAACTGACTTGGCAGCAGTATGGACAGAAAAGGTTAAGAGGGCTATGGAAGACTGACAGTTATTTTTGATAGGATTAGGCTATCCAGCAATAAACTAAACAAATTAAAGCAGGAGAGTTCAAAAATACCACAATAAAATGTTACCATCAGTCCTGAAAAAAAAAATCTAATAAAAGAGTTTATTAAGCCAAAGAAAAACAACAAAAGTTGAAGTTCACATCATAGTCTACTTTACAGCATGAATCTAAGATGAAGTCATAATGCTTATGGAGGTAATGATTATGAAACAAATGCAATAGTTTAGGAGCATGAATATAAGGAACCCAGCACAATTGCTCAGAACCATAGCCAGACCGATGAACTAGGTACTACACAGTGCAGCATCTCTGATTAGAGTCTAGAGTCCATTCTATTTCAAATTCCTGTTCACAGTTCATCTGAACAAAAGGTAGTACGCACACTGTTTTGATTTGGGAAAATGGTTCAAGGGATTCTTTAGAATAAGTGGGCAAAAATCAGAGAGAAGAGGTCCGATACTTCAATAAAATTTACTTATTCAATTATAACATATAAATACATATGAATGGGTTATAGAAATAAATATATATGCTTAAAGAGACAAACTTATACTTACAATAACATACATACATACAGTAACATACATCAAAAGACCCAGAGCCATCATCCTAGACCAGTAGACAGAGGGAGCCCGCATGTCAGTCTCGTCAGAGGATCAACCCATGTGCCTTTTATCAGATAAGACCGGGCGGTGTGCGCCTTTCCCCACTGTTGAGCATCCAAAGAAACTGAGGGTGGAACCTTCCCTTATATACTAATTAGGTGTCCTTGCCCAAAAGCGGCCTACGTGGAAGCAGTGTATGCAGAAGTGATCAGTTTCAGCATACACACCCCCCCTTCCACGAGACACGGCATTTGGCCTTGACTGAAGCAGTGCCTAGTACTAGAAGACACAGTAATATGCTTACATGTGAAAAAAGCCTCTCGAAGTGAAAAACAACTCCTTACATAGCCATGGCTGTATCTTTAGAACATTCCCGGCTGTTTCTCCCAAAGCATTAGTAATGCAGCTGGGTTTCGCGCTGAAGCGACCAACGCCCATCTGCTCTCTTGATTCCCTTCCTCTCTTTAGAAAAATCCTTCCATTACACACACATTGTGAAAATAAAGACTGATAATGACCAGTTTCACCTAGGAAACATAAAACAACGAATGAATTTTGAAATGAACAGGGAGATCCAATTGATAACTGAGAGGACCAATAGGTCTGATGATGGAGTATGGGTCAATAAACTGTTGTGTCAGTTTGTGCTAGAACTTTCAGGCACATGTTTCACATTGCAAGGCACCTTCTCTGCCCAAAATGAATCTCGGGGAACTTTTATTTCTAGCAGTACATGAAGACGTTTCCATCAGATTCAAGTTCTCTTGAGTTACCTTTGCATTAAATGAGTGAGGGTCCTGTGTGTCATGCCCACCTGGGGACACCAAATAAACATAGGAAATGGTGCATGTTTTTGAGAAATTTAGTGATTGATTGATGCTAATCAATTGGTTAAGTTATTATAATTTTGACTTTGTTAATGTCAAAAATTAATTAAATAAGATGGTAAGGATCCCACTTTATTTTCCTTACCTTTCTCTGCAGGTGGGGTTTCCGTCCATTAGACTTATATCAAGGTAGGAGAAGCACATTAGTTTCAAGAAACAGAACATAATGTATTGATAAAGAAAAGATTATAGAAATATGATAACTGTATATACTGTATGACATAGAAGATGATGCAAGACAGACAAACATAAAAAACAAAAGCTATATACTGGCCATTTTTGGTTTTAATATATCTTGGCACATTTTAACGTCTTTATAATACCAAGGCTTTAAGGATGATGTCTCATGTTATGTGGAATTGCATGTTGCTGCTTTGAGTTCAAGTTGAGGACCCTTATTGTGTTAGAGTGCACTACTGGGGCCTCATGCTTAACGCCGTGCGTAGAATTCACACTATAACATGACGTAAGCACAAAAGCCAAAATGTGCTTACGCACAGAAAAATCCAGATGCAGGAATCTGTGCTTACACCAGCTTCCGCATTCTTCTGCTCCATAAATCCCGGTCAGCGTGAAAAGTAATGCTCGTGCACGCATGTGCCCAAACTCCACCCAGAATTACGCCTCTTTGAATATGCAAATAAATATAAATAGCCCTTAGGCTCAGCGTTCTGTGAAAAGATAATGGGAAAAGCAAGGGGGGAAAATATAAGAATTTCAGCGAATACCAAGTGGAAGCAAAGGAAAAACATACTATTTGTTGATTTAAACAGTGGAACAAACAACAAAAGGAAGTTGATCGAGTGACATAGCATGTCGGAGAAACTCGAAAGCTCAAGTTCACACAGTGTCAAAATAAAAAAGAAGTCACATATCAAAGTCACCATGAAAAGGCGAGCTGTAGCCCACCGTCTGAGCTTATTAGGGTACAGACAAAAATAGGCACACAGTGGGAAAAAAGCACGAAATGTCAACTTTAATCTTGAAATTTCCACTTTAATCACGTAGTTTATTTTGTCATTAAAGTAGAACATCATAAACATCATCTTAAATTCATTTAATTTACTAATTTCTCATATCCTATCTTAACTAAAGTAGCACATTAAATGCTTTGTTTTGTATTTGATCTTCAATGTGCTCTATGTGTGTGAATCACTACGTGCTTCCGTTCTTTCTCTTTCTCTGACAGGAAAAAAAATCCATTACATTCGTGACATTACAGCTCTCTGAATAATTAGAATACTGCGATTTATACGTGTTACCATTTTCATGACGATTGGAATAAAAGCATGTTATTAAAATGGAAACACAATGGCACAGTGATTGTTCATGTCTCACACAAGATGCTGCTGCGCCATGCGCGACCTTCGATGAAATAATTTATTGTAGCAGTACTGTCTCTTTCAAACGTACTAACCTCCAATTCCTATCGTTACTTTTCTTTCCCCAAATACCCAATCGCCACACAATCAGCTCTGTAATAAACGTTAAGCCATCTGTAAGCTTACAACGACGATTCTTCAAAACTTTTAAGGAACATTGAAATATCTTCATAGTATATGTTTAATTATTCTATCCATCTATCCATCCAGTGTTGCACCAGCCTCAGCAAATATACAGAGCAAGGCAGGAACAATATGTGAACTTGCTAGCGCTGTGGCACCATGTCCTCACATGTTTAATTATTGACAATACAGATTATTTAAATGAAGTTAAAGTTTTATCTGTATAATATAATCAACATATTTTGCTGCATTTCATTTTAAAAATGATATCGTCATCAAATGTAAATACGAGCTTTATAAAGTGTTGCATGTTGTGTAATATTATAACTGTAGTGCAAGTTTACAGTGGGGTAATTGTACTTATAAGTACAAACAGTTCTACAAGGAGCAATTGATTGAGTGCGTTTATAGTTCTTGGGATGAAACTGTTTCTGAACCGCGAGGTCCATACAGGAAAGGCTTTAAAATGTTTCGCCGTGGCTTTGGCAGCATGTGCTTGATGCTGTATACCGATAATTCTCTCTCCTATCAGCTGCTGCTGTGATTCCCCACTGAGATACAGTGATATAAATACTCCGAGTGGTGCAGTGAGAGTAATATGGAAAAAGATGATCCGCTGTGGCAACCCTTAAAGGAAGCAGCTGAAAGAACAAAAAGAAGAAGAAGAAGAAGATGGTGCAGTGAGAGTAAAAACGCTAAAGCAGTTATGGCATTTGTAATACTGTGGTTCTTCCCTGGGCCATTATATTGTTATAGGTAATCTACAATCAGATGCATTACACTAATAAACAATATGTGATTAGTTTCAGTGTATTTATAAAGCCGCGTCAGAAATGTGGTTCTAAGAAATAAAGAGTAACCACACAGGAACAGTAGCACTGCTTTGACACTGGGTGCCACCAGTCTGCAAAACCGAGCAGAGAACTTGCTTACGACAGGGTATGAGGTACCGTGGAAAAGTGTAGGTTTTATACATCACGATTTGAACGTGGAAACGTTCTTACGCAACATTTCCTTGCGTATGCACCATTTATGCATGAGGCCCCAGGTGTTTGCTACATGGTCCTTTCTGTGGTTGTGATGTGTCTTCCTCACCTTGCTGTTAGGCACATTGCCCTCTGCAACCACAAGGAAAAGAATTTCTCTTTTTGACACCAGATTGTAGGTGTTGAAGTTTTCTTCTTGAAATAATAGTTGCTTTTTAGTCTTCTCAGATTTAGCTCAGTCACTGGCACAAAGCTTGTCTGGGCAGATTAGATTTTAGTGCTTGTTTGGGGTGTCCAGCTCCAAGGCTCTATGAAGAATAGCTTCCAAGCCAAAGAAAGTTTGTGAGTTTTTTACTCTGTAGGGAGTGTATTACCAAAGAGAGCAGACTGGCAGCTTTCAGTTGCCTCAAAGAGCATAGATCGTCACCTTTCATATTCCCCAAAACAGCACAAATCATTATTTTTCAACTCCCCCTAAGAGAGAATAAGCCATCAGCTTTCAGCTTACACACAGAACAAATTATCAACTTTCAGGTCTACAAAGAGACAAAGATGAATGCAGCTGCTTTTCCTGGTTAGATCAAGGTCTCATCCAGTTATAAGTCCAGTGCCTGCTCATGTATGCATTATTTTATCTATCATATCCACCCAGAGTTCACATTGCAGTTACAAGCTGTGGCCTGCAGAAGGCACTCCTGCCACCCAGACCCAACACAGTCAGACACAAGTTTTGCCACACAGCACACGTTTATTACAGGGCTGTGGAGTCGGTAGATAAATGCTCCGACTCCTCAGTTTCTAAATCTTCCGACTCCGACTCCCCGACTCCGACGTATGTATATACTATGCTAATGTATTTTCTACATCCATTGAAGGAAAGGAAGGCAACATACATGTCATTTCACCACAGAACTACTGGCTAGGAAGCCAACACTCTACTATAATGCCAGATTAAAGACAAACACAATGAAAACAAGGTTTTGTTTATTTTATTTTTTTTAAACAAGTGTCTGGATAGTAATAGCAGGCATAAAAATCAGGAACAGGAAATGTATTGGTTCAAAAATACAAACCACATTCTTTGGTAGTTTTAACTTTTAAAACAAAAAAAAAGCTTAACTATATGAACTAAAAACAATATCTGGAAAACCTATATTAAACTTGGAATACAGTTATAGTTAAAGGAAAGGAAATAAATATGGCAGCCTCCATATTCCTCTGACCTCAGGTTCCCTTTAAATGCAATCTAAAATCAGTGGGCTTTAGGCTAGGTTCACAGTTCCCTGTAACAGTGGAACACGACACAATGGAAAGCGGTGCCGCACCTTACCTGTGCATTACATCCCATATAGTGACACATACAGTCAATGAAAGGCATACTTCATGGTTACTTGACATGTTCGTTTTGTGGTAACATTATGCACTGCATGCATTGGGCTTTATTCTTACAGCAGAGAAGTAGTTCATTATGACTGTGTGTGAATTGGGACATTTCAACTTACTTTTTTAATTCCCATTTAAATTTAGTAGGAGTCGGAGTCGGTTAACTTTTTGCCGACTCCGACTCCAGGTACCCAAAATTGTCTCTGACTCCGACTCCTCGACTCCGACTCCACAGCCCTGGTTGAAAATGTGGTGAGAAAGGAGTCCAAAATAAAGTCTGACGGTATTGAAACTGGCTGCGTGATATTGTGTTCCTTCCCGACAACAAAATGACCTCACTGTAAAAGTCCTGGCAATGGCTGGAATGAATTCGAATCCCGGGCTTATCGGCTCTGGCTGTCGTGATGTAGAATTGGATGTTGAAAAAAGCAAGCAGTGGACTAAAGCAATGACCAGCTGTGATGAGTTGATAAATGGATGGTTAAATTATCTACTTTTCCTCTCTCTCTCTCTCTCTTGCCTTCTCTACTCTTTTTTAAATATAGAATGTATCTGGTGGATCCAACAGGTAATTCCTGTCTTGGGGCAGTGGTCTCTCTCCATCATCCTTCCCCTCTGCACTTACGGGGACAACATTTACTGAAGCACATATAACGGACAGTAAATGGGACGATGAAAAGAAAATGCACTCAGCACAAACATAGAACATAGTACTATTATGTAGCCATGTTACATTCCATCACCACCACCAAGCCTGGACAAGGGAGTGCCGAGTACGGCTTGAGGTTGGCCACATGAATAGTATGTAGCTTGGAGTTAGTGCTGATACCCCTCTGAACCTGGAAATTGAAGGGACCTGTTTGTGAAATGATTTGAACTGGACCTAATCATTTAGGCGCTAGCTTGGCGGAGAATCTCTTGCTGGTATCCGAGAGATGGTGAGCTCTAATCCAGACCAAATCACCCAGCTGAAAGTGCACTTCCTTACGCCGAGCATTATTTAATTTGGCGTGTCTGTATGTTGAAATCACCAACCTCTGTTGGATTCTCCGCCACAATTCCTCTCTCTCTCTCCATCATCCTTCCCCTCTGCACTTACAGGGACAACATTCGCTTGCGCACATATAATGGACAGTAAACGGGATGACAAAAACAAAACGCAGTCATCACAAAGATAGATAGATAGATAGATAGATAGATAGATAGATAGATAGATAGATAGATAGATAGATAGATAGATAGATAGATAGATACTTTATTAATCCCAAGGGGAAATTCACACACTCCAGCAGCATACTGATAAAGAACAATATTAAATTAAAAAGTGATAACAATGAAGGTATAACAGACAGACAATTCTTTATAATATTAACGTTTACCCCCCAGGTGGAAATGAAGAGTGGCATAGTGTGGGGGAGGAACCATCTCCTCAGTCTGTCAGTGGAGCAGGACAGTGACAGTAGTCTGTTACTGAAGCTGCTCCATGATTGACAAGAGCCTGCTCAGTGCCCAATTCTCTGCCACGGATGTCAAGCTGTCCAGCTCCGTGTCTACAATAGAGCCTACCTTCCTCACCAGTTTATCCAGGGGTGAGGCATCCCTCTTCTCCAACAGACAAGGACTGGAATTTGCGTGACCCTGGATGGATAAACATTGCAGGAGGCACACAAAATGGAAAAGCGGCCTAAGCAGAAGTCCAGAAGATCCCTTACCGGGACTGGAAGCCCCAAATAAATGTACCAACCACACATGGACTTTATATATTCCCAGGCCACAACAGAAAAAGACAGCTGGGAAGGACTGTCCTGTGGGATGTTTTACTCAACAAACTAACACCTTATTACTTATCCTGTATATGCCACATCCAAAAAGGTTTAAAATAAATTTTGAAATTTAATGTAAACTTCAAATTACTGTCCCAATGATTACTCTCTTCAGTAAAAGAAAAACATTCTTAGGAATTTTAGTGTACTGAATAAAAAGTCAATATTAGAGGTTGTAGGATTAGTCCTGCTATACATATGTATACGTATGATCAAAGGAATCAATAAGATTCTTACACATTATGAGCACCAGTATAATGCTAGAATCTGTTGAATATTCAACTGTAAGAAAATCAGCTTTTAATTAATCTATAACTTCAAAATTTCAAAAGTATGTTACGACGTATCACTTAATGTCCATGAACTGTCTTACATCTTTCCCATATACATGTTTTCTCTCTCCTATTAAACTATAGCAACCTATTTGCCAGATTTAAGGTAACTCACTGTAAAAAGTAATGCATTAAAATTACTATTAAAAAAAATAGGGTAACAAATTACAAGCAATATTTTTGAGTAGATTTGATATACTGCACTATTCAGTAAACTTAATTCATTAACTCAAATTTACCTAAAATAAATGAGTTTGATTAAATATAAGTAGTGACAAAAATGGTTTCATTTTACTCCGATTTTCATTTGAATTACAGTACTCAAAAAAGTGAGCATGCAACGCTGGACAGTAATGACTGTATAACAAATAAATGCTAAAAATCCATATCTCTTTATTTATTTGACCATACACAGAAAGTTACAACAACGGAGTTATATTTTCAAAGGAAAATTAAATCAAATGTCTGAGGACAATTTTTACTGAATTACTGACATTCAAATGTCAATGAAAATTTTCTTTTCTTTTTTTAAACTTTCTTCAAAAAGTACATCTCAATCAAATAATGTCCCAGGAATGAGTGGTAAACGGGAATCCTGCAGCAGGTACCGCTCTTCAAACACTTCCTGCATTTACGCCAACATATCCTCTTAAATGAATGACCGCTTTTTCCACTACTTTTCAGTATGCGATAGCGAAAATCCCGAAATAAAATAGGACGTATGAAAACAAACATCACTAAATAAATCACAGTGTTAAGAATTAACCAGAAAATACATGGCCAATGTAGAACACTAATTAAATAAGAGGTCAAATAATAACATAACGTTTAGGCAAAAGCCTTTTTATGTTGTTTACAGGTCGTAGTTTAGGACAAACGCCATATCGTTCTCAAACTTATCTCAAAGTGTCATTTTCTTTTTCTGTGTAAAATAAAAGTTTTAAACGATAAAAAAAAACATATGAACATATGTAACTATCCGAGAAATGTGCTTGCTTTTTAAAGCAAATCAACGAGGTAAGTTGTTAGAAACACGCTACCTTGCCCGCCATGTTTCCCACATGAAGGGAAAGGTTTCGTGAAAACAACAAATGCTTACGTCTGCAACTATATGAAATGAAATACCAGTTATTCATTAAAGAAATAATATGCTTTATACTTACACATTCGTAGTTAAATAGCTCTTATTATGGATAAGCATTACAGCTGAATGCGTTGTTGTAAAGACCAAGAAATCGATGTGAGAGGAAGTGCCGTGTCATTAAATTTAACTTAACTTAAATGTGTTCAATTCACAGTTTCGTTTTTTTACTTATAATAAGTTATAGAAAACGTTTACATTTTAGAAAAATAGTAAGTTAACATTAGTTTTAATTTTTTATTGAATTAGAATTAAATAATCAATAAAAAGGGTAATATCCATTTTCATTAAGGTAGGCCCTAATGATTATTTTGCGTATAGTTAGCTATTTTTTATTAGTATTTTTCACACATGCAAGATTTATTTTTTTACAGTGTAATCTAAATTCAGTTTACACCTTTATTTTTCCTAGAGATACTGAATGAAAATTTCCTAAACATCTCCATGTATTCTATGTCTTTAAATACCCGCCGTTGCATACGCAAGTGTAAGAATAGGAACGGAAAACGGTGAGAAAGGAATTCAGAAATCAAGAAGAAATAAATACTTTTTGAAAGACGCAGTTGTGATTAGGTGTTTTGGTGGTGACGACAGATGATGAGTTGAAAGATTTAAATACGGAGGCGTGACCATGGGGGGCTGGGGTGTGCACTGCCATCCCCAACCGAAGAGACAAGCCGTGCCCACCCTGCGAAATGCTCTGTTTGTTAAGTGAAAACTCTGAAGAAGAATAACATTTGATTTTCAAAACTGAGTTGCTTTCCGATTAGACAGGCACCGTGCTGCTCACAGTTTACTTCGCCGCACATTTTGCAACACGTTTTAAACCTGTTGACCGCATTCTTTAATTAAAACAGCGTATACGTTCCATTCTTCTTTTATTTTCTGGTTGGTAACACCAAAGGCTATGCATAGGTGGCTTATTAAAAAGCAGACATGCAGCACAGCGAACCCACGTCAGTAACGGAAACTCCAAAAGATGTAAGCCTACACAATCCTCCAGCTCTGCGCCCATGTCGGGTACTCCGAACCTCTGCCTTCAACAAAATATACAGTGCCTGACTTAAATATAGATAGCCCATCCCAACCCATTTTAATTAATTATCCCAAGCGCGACATTCGGAAAGACACTCAGATGTTTTAGTGCAAGTTGGTATCAGTCTCGACCATGGCTTGAATATCCTGTTGTCCATGATGCCAGCTTTTGCTTTGCCTGCCGCAAATTTAGTGTTTCCAATTCGGACCGCGAGGACATATCCACCAAACACGGCTACACTAATTGGAAAAAAGCTCTATTAGAAAAAGACGGTGGCGGCTTCCACAAACACACATCTATCCCGCACGTCAGAGCCATGTCTGCATGGCAAAAGTATCGGCGCTGGGCAGAGACGGGTGAAAGCATAGTTCAACTACTGGGTCCAACCCAGATAGAAAAGAATATATATTATGTGAAAAGCATTGGGACGCCGTTCAGTTCCTTCCAGTTAATGAACTGGCTCTGCGTGGTCACAATCACGTGGGGATGGTTCTTTGATTACACAATCAAAAAAGATGCCAAACTTGCAGAAATTGTAAAATACTACCAGACAACGCAAAATACACATCCAATGTAATTCAAAATTAAATAAATGAGACTCTTGCCAAAATGGTGGTAAAAGATATCATACCAAATATGAAAAAACTGACTCTCCTGGACTTTGCATTAAAAGTGACGGGGCCAGGGATCGCTGTGACATTGAGAATTTGTCTATAGTGATTCGATTTGTACAGATCTCCATCCCTGAAGAACACCTGATTGGCTTAATTGAACTGAATCAGCTTGATGCTGCATATATTTGTAACCAAATTCTGTCAAATCTCTCTGAGCTAGGTCACAGCCCAGACAATTTAGTGTGTCAGTGTTTTGATGGTGCTTCTGTCATGTCTGGGCATGGGGTGGTGTCCAGGCTTTGTTACAAGATACATTCCATATGTACACTGCTACAACCAGCAGCTCCATTTAGCAGTGATACATGCAATGGAATCAGAACCTCTGGCTAAGAAGTTCTTTGACTGGTTAAATTCATTGAACACATTTTGTCACAGACATTATGTTTCGTGTTAGAGCCCACCCTCTCAACTTTGACGAGTGAAATTGACAGTTTTATTTCGAGTCGTATTTCATGACGGTTTGCAGGAATGTTACGGACAAAATGAAATAAATAAATAAGCAATGACAAACATATTTCGTGACACATTTATTTATTTATGCTCTCATTTCATGACACATTTATTTATTTATGCTCACATTTCACAGTACTTTTATTTATTTACGCATTTATTTATTTGTTTAATTTTGTCCGAAATATTCCTCCATACTGGTCACACCTCTGTAACCCTAGAAAAAGTCACGTACAACTGACCGTGGCTGAAGACTGGTTGTTAGAATTATTGTGTAAGAGTAAGCAGCATGTGGGTATGAGGAAGGCCGCGCTTCTGAAATTCGATTACGTAAATATAATCAATAACATTCCTCAAAAAGATGTTGTTGTAGAATGTCTCTAAGTAATTCCTGCAGCTTAATCCAAAAGACTCGTACTACAATATCAGGTCTGTGCTCCGGTCTTTTGGTATCCAACAGTGCATGTAGAATTTCCGGCCAAGCAGGATTACATGTGAAAGTGATAAATAAATGAGGCTGTCCGAATTTACGTACTATGGCCATGGCTTCCTGCTAGTTTTGTTGCATGTATCTTGAACTTCCTGAATGTGAACTGTAATATGATCATTTTGCCTACATGTACGTTGTTATTTTCAGTGTTTGCTTGCAGTGCGTCTGACAGTCCTTTATATTGTTCCATGCGCAAATCTTGTTATTCTAATCTGAGATAGTTGAAGCGCGCACCCTCTGTTTTAACATTCGCATCTACGATGTACTGTTGGAATAGTGCAAAATCCTAAATGTATTCCTCATTGCTAATCTGTACCCCTAAAATTGGCATTGAGAAAGCCTTATTCGCTTGGTGGTTTTATCGAGAACATGTTGTAAATCTTTGTGCCAGCCAAAGTCTCCATAAGGGAATAAAAGTGAGTAAACAATAGGATTGCAATTCATATTGAGCATTGAAATCTGTTTACAGGAGTTGCCTATGGGACAGATGCAAATGTCCCTTTCAGTACGCGGTTCGCAATCTTCTCTGACGAAAATTGCTGCAACATTGGTTTGACATGTCGGGGCATTGTATCTTCGTAAATCCTACCCAGGGTTTTCCTTGAAAAGCATTCATACAGATGTTGTTGGATTGGACTGAGCGATTTCATGCATGTGTTTGTATGATTTAGTGAATGTTTTGATGGTTCTGTGCATGGAATCTAGCTGGAGCAGTACATTTTCGCTGCATGTAGAGTTTGCTTTATTTTGTAAGCGTACTTCAGAAGCTTGGCGAGAAATGCCACGTCGGCTGCGTGTGGGCGGGACCAGTTTTGAGGTGAAAGCAGGACGAACCAGAAAAGAAATATATATAAGAGATGTTTACAAAAAGAATCAGCATTAGAATCCATAGGTGCTGAAGAGGTAAATTTAGCTTTAAGTAATAAACCATCATATTTAGTTTGCTGTTTTCCTTAATCAAATGCTTTTAAATTTATCTTAAAAAAAGTAACTAAAAACTAAGGATGGCATTAAGGAGTAAAGACAAAGAGGAGTCCTCTTAAGAATTAGTTTATTCTGCTTCTGATAAAGCCATTAATTTCACCTTTCCTTTTCTTGTATTCTGTGCCAGTGGGTTGTGTGTCAAATGATGATGAAAATGTTGTAAAAGATGAACCACCTCTTGTTTCCATAGTAGGTCTTGCCATCTGGATTTAACTCATTTATAAGCACAACAACTTGTATAATCCCTTTTATCATATATCTGAGCTGTATCATATAAAGTAAAAATAGAAATAGTTCTAGTATTGGTCAGTGAGATTTCCATCCATCCATTATCCAACCCACTATATTCTAAACTACAGGGTCATGGGGGTCTGCTGGAGCCAATTCCAGCCAACACAGGGTGCAAGGCAGGAAACAAATCCCGGGCAGGGCACCAGCCCACCGCAGTCAGTGAGACATATTATATCAAATTTCAGAAATTAGGAATGGAATACTATTATCACATTTCTGCACATACTAATATTGGTTTGGTAAACATAAACAAAACTAAGCAACTGCATGTCCAAGAGTAAAAAGGAATTTCCAGCCTGTGTAAAAGAGCAGAGTTGAAATCAACATAACAATTATAACATTTCCCCCCAAAAATACATTAGAATATTATTTCAGTTTTATGGGTCAGAATTGATTTACTACAATTCAGTTGTTCAGGAATTGGTTGACGCTTACCTCAAGATGTAGGTTCCTTTCTTTTTCTTTGTGCTTCAGTCTCCTTTCTTTGCTAGTTGACCGCTGGACTGCAGCCCTTCTGTTTTTATTTCCCTTAATTAACAGTCTCCACTTCTCTAGTCTGGGAGGGTAGGGATCATGGGATAGTTTAGTGGTTTTCATTTTTTTATTGTTATTAATAGAATGTTTCTGTTATGTATCTTTTGAAAATGTTTAGTAAAAATTTGATTGCAGACTGAGCAGGCCGTTATTAAAGTGATCAGCCAATTTTCTATGGATAAATTCACAAGACGTGGTAGTCTACGTGGTGAACATGGAATAAAGGATAATTTGCATTGTTGAGATACTTGCTCCATTACCAGTTAATTTATATTGCAGGTTATTCAGCATTTTCTTCTGACTTTATATTTTGCACAGAGACTAAGGAAAGGTCATCCAAGTCTAAGAAGAAGAAGAGCAAACTCATCCATGTAGATATTGTGCATTGTAACTAGTGGGGGGGTACCACCCAATCCCAAACCCCAGGCCCAATAATGTCTGACACAGTCACTGGTTCAGATAATGGAGTTTAGATCCAACAAGCACCAAAACAATTAAACACAGCCCAAAAAACCTGCAAACAATAATACTTTTCCTCTCCTTCTGCCTACAGCTGAGGGTGGCCCACTGCCTCCAGATTCTGACTTCTCAAGATAAGGTGTCGGGTTCCTGGACGTGGAACAGCTTCTAGTGACCTGTTATGACTTTTGTTAAGTATTTCCAGGTGGACACCAGGACAGTCCTTTCCCAACAACACCCTCTTGTGGAACCCAGGGACTCTGATCAGAGTTGTACTTCTGGATTCCAGTTTCCATGAACTTCTGTGGGTGTCCAAACTGGGAAACTTTCAGTGGACCACTACCACATAATTTATGGAGGAATAGAACTGCTCCTGATGTCTGGTTTCTGCTTGTCCGTTCCCTGGCACCTTCCATTTTATCTCAAAGTTATGCTGTCGTCTAGATGAGATGCTTGTCTATCCTTCGTGGAACTCACAGTATATATACACAAATACAAGAGATCTATTGAATATATGACATATAACTGTATAGTGTACTTATGTTACATTCTATGTATCCTTTTTTCTGTGTGTATTTTGTTGGTTATGTTTTATTATCATCACTGTTCAGAGACAGTGAAAGTAGAATTTCTTTGTATTAGTACATTTTATACAATGCATATATGAGAGTAGGCAGCACGGTGGCACTTCCCGGGTCCTCCCTGCGTGGAGTTTGCATGCTCTCCCCGTGTCTGTGTGGGTTTCCTCCAGGCGCTCCGGTTTCCTCCCACAGTCCAAAGACATGCAGGTTAGGTGGATTGACGATTCTAAATTGGCCCTAGTGTGTGTTTGTGTGTGTCCTGCGGTGGGTTGGCACCCTGCCCAGGATTGGATCCTGCCTTGTGCACTGTGTTGGCTGGGATTGGCTCCAGCAGATCACCGTGACCCTGTATTCAGATTCAGTGGGTGGGAAAATGGATGGATGGATATATGAGTGGTTAGGAGCACGCACTGATACCGCACATTGCTGCACCCACCACATGACAAACCAACTCATGCAATGGGTGACACCTCAGCACAACACTAGTTCATATGGAAAGGAACCATGTGAGTTTTTTTTATGGTGGCTGGAGTGCCAATTTTGCCATAAACCCCCAGGTTTTTCCATGCAGGTTGGATGGCCTACATGCAGGACTGGATGCAGATTAACAGCATACCCAGGACAGAGCAATTGAAGGTTAAGGGGCTTTCTCAAGAGCCCAACAAAGATAGATTCACGTTTGGTATTTATGGGATTTAAACTGGCAATCCCTAGCCTCTGAGCCACCACTTATTGTATCAGTACATTTTATACAGTGCATAGATGACAATTAAAGAATTGCCAAAAAACAGACTTGCACAATGATAGTTTAAAAATTAGTGTAAATAGTGTTCCTGCCCGCCCACTAAGGTCCTCTGATTCTGGCAATCTTATTGTGCCCCACACTAATCTACACTCCATGGGTGACAGGGCCTTCAGCTGTATAGCTCCCAGACTCTGGAATGACCTATCAAAATTAATCAGATCAGTTGACTCCATGAATTCTTTAAAAAAAACAACTCAAAACTCATCTGTTCAGGAAGGCTTTATTATCCTTCTCTCAGTTTACCTCTCTGTCAAGATGCTCATGTAACCTGTATGTGTGTGCTAGACCATCAGTTATGTTGTCTGTTAGGCTTTTCTCTGAATTTACTATCTTAATCTTCTTTCTTTCTTTATTTATTTAGTTTGTACAATGCTATATACTGTATACCTAGCCATTCTTTCGTATATTCTGTAAGTGCCTTGAGCATGGAAAAAGGTGCTATATAAATAAAATGTATTATTATTATTATTATTGTTATTATTATTAAATACAAAGATTTTCTTCTGCGCATTATTTTTGAGGATGAGAGATGAACAATCATCTAAACTAGCTGTACTGGAAACGTTTCCCTACTTAAAGGAACTGGACAACTCATGTTCAGACAGAGGAGAAAAAAAACATCTAGATTTGTTGATAGACTTGAAAAAAGGCTCAATATGTACAGCTTCAGAATTTGAAGTAAAATGTATTCATTTCAATGGGTATTGATTTATTTAAACTCAATATTTAACTTGGGTTGCTTTTGATAGTTGATGAAAGATTTTACACTGTAAAAATTTCACTGTAAATTTACAGTAAATTACTGGCTACTAGTTGCATTACTTTTACAGTATTTTACTGTATCATATTACAGTACATTACAATAAAATTACCATACCACACTGTGACTTCACAGTAAACTGGGCAAGAAAATTACTGTGATGTAGCAGTATGTTGCTGTTGAATTACAATAATTAACCATTTTCAATTTACATTAATCTACTGTATTTTTACATGCTAACTGTAAAAGTAATGCAACTCAGTAGCCAGTAATTTACTGTAAATTTACAGGTGCAATAACAACATTAAATACTGTAAAGGACATTAAAACAACCTTGATCACCCATCCTATTTACCAAATTTTCCCAAATTTACATCAAGTTAAGTTCTGAAGGTCTCTAAAGTCCCCTTGTCCATCTCACTACTTGTTCACTTGTTCCTTGCATTTGTGGTTTTCTGTATGATGTTTGTACAAAATGTTTCCATCAGTGTCCCTGTAGTCAGGATTAGACTTTTATCAGTCACTTTACAACACATATAATCTTTAAATTATTGAAAATTAATAAAGTTAAACAAAAATAAAACAAAAACACATTACTGTATGTGTTTTGCATATTTATTCAGCAGTGTTTCTTCAAACGTTAAATGCACAGAATACCTCAAGTATACACTTTTAAATTCAATAAAAGTCTTAACAGGCAGTTCAACTTTTTTTTTTAAATTGCACAAACAAAATTATCTAAACCTCACATACAGTAAGTATATGTACAAGAAACAAAAACACATTTTTTACTGTACTGTATATCTAAAATCCTCTGTAGTAAACAACTTGCACATACTGTACCTCAGTGCCCGAGTTATTATTGGCTGTCTAGTAGTCAACAGTGTATTATTTGTAAATATGTGCTACTTTTTCCAGATATGCAGACATCTGAAAGGGTCAAGTGAAAAGCAATCAATAATTCTGAAAGCATTTCCCTTTTAAAAGGTATATTTTAAGAAATTAAATTAAAGATATAAACTCCAGTGTTTAACATTTAAACGATAATGTTAAAAACAAAATGTAATTATAAAGCAGTGTAACATTTTTAAAGACAGCAAGATAGAAATTAAACTGAGGCAAAACAGGGGATTAAAACACTTTAAATCAATTTGAATTATTAGGAGTCCTTTCTGAAAATGTCTACATTGACATCCATTCAAAATCAATTAGTTTCCTCAAAAGTGTGCAGACTTGTTGGTTGATGTGTCCGTGTTTCTTTTTTGATTTTGAGCCCGACTCTGGGTTAATACCCAAAAAAAACCTGTAAACAAAATATAGAAGCTATTAGTTTTATTTGAGCTATTTCACACTGTTTTTCAAAAGACATTAAGTGCTGTTCCTTTCTACAGAATACTGATGCCTAACACTCCTCCTAAGTAGGAAAGCCAAACACAATTTCTCTGCCATTTTAACAATGTTGTGGTGATTTACTAGTCTCACTATTACCCTTGCTAGTGTTATCTACAATGTCAGTGTGTTAGTTTACCTTTGGATAAACTCCAATGTGGATGAGGCATCTTCAGGATACTGCAAGTTAAAGTTGTAATAACTTGCAAAGATTGTAGCAATACCATTGACAAAATCATGATGTGGTCCCATGACCACTTGTCCTTCAATTGACAACATCCAGGCTTTAGGCTTCATCATGTCATCTGAAATAAAAAAGATATTCATCACGTACTTATGCAAAGAAGTGGAATTCTTAATGAACAACAGTGTGAAAGGAATGGGTCGCTAACACAGGGTCTTAGATTACAACTATTAAAGGTCTGCACGCTGTTCTTCTGGTCTTTGCAAAGTAAAGAGCAGCTGCACAGACCTTCAAAACATATATGAGAAGGTAATACAGGTTTACATACTACTAAAGTTGCTGACACTATAAGCTACATGTGTTGTTAACATTACCTTGTATAATCAAGCGGGGTGTGCTTGGTAGCATCATTGTCCTCTGAACATCAGCACCTGTGGCACATGTCTGTAAAATACAGTAATACATAACTTTAAAATATGCTGGATATATGTACAGTACAGTGTGTACTGTATATCCCTTACTGAAGAGTAAAATGATGGCAGAAGAAAATCCCTTGACCCCAGTGATTCACAATTCTACAGTAGATTTAGCAAGGTGTGTATTTTACTAAAATTCAGTAGTCAGAGAACTGTGTGTCTACATGGGAGATTAAGAGTGTATGAATACAAGTATGAAGGTTAATATACTGTATTGTCTACCCGAGTTCCAGCATTGGCACCTACCTTTTTTACTCTTAGTCAGGTTGAGTTGAGCCATCATATTCATCTTATTGTTTCTATCAAACTAGTTCTTCATATAGAATACTGAACATTTACTGCTATATAAAAAATCAAGCACATCCAGCACTCCTCAAGATACCATATTAATTTTCTAAAATTTCAAGGCATTAATTTTAGAAAAATATAAAAAATAAATTCAACTCTAAAGCATTTTCAATGCCAGTTGGGTTCCTGGTCTATTGTAAGCAAAACTCAGTTTTCTATCTGTAAAACAATTACTTACATCTGCTTGAAGTAGGATTGCATCCTTGGGCTCCTTAAAGTATGCCATCAGGAGGAGAAGGACACATGCAGCCTTAACTGAAACCTCTGGTTCAAACTTAGACAGCACATCCTGAATTCCTGAATGATGGCTTAGTTCCTGGCAGAACTTTATAATTGTACTGCCTTTATTGTCCAGTGCCTCTTGCAGCTTGCTGAGGATAGATATGTCTGTTAGAAGCCTAAAGTGGGAGTAAAGACATCTTTGAGAGAAAAGGAAAGGCCATTCCTTCTGAACTTGTGCAATGTGTGGTGCAGGCACTCCATTAAGGTATCGGCTGGTGGATATAGGTCTTCTCCATAAGAGGTTCAGCTTTCTCTGCTCCACTCATCCCTAACTCGGAGAATATTTTAAGTAGCTGCATTTTCATGTCATCTAATGATGCCTCCGTTTCTCCAGCTGGCAGTTCTACAGGACACCACCTCACACATCCATACTGATCTACAGGGCCTCTTGCCTCCCCTGCTGCATTAGTGTGGGACCTTCTCTCTCTGCGCGCCTTGCAAGAGTATTTGTTCTGTTTTTATATTCCACTCTTGTTTTAATTTGCTGAAGAAGAGAGTGGCAGGCCTCTCCAACCATGTCTCCTTTTTTCCAACATCCAAAACTTTTGGGTGTTCCCTTACAATTCCTCGGACTACGCTGTGACACATTGCTCTAGTTGGGTTAAGATCATGTTCAAGCATCTGATCTACCACTGCTTTCACCATATCTTTTCTGTCTCCTGGTGATGGTCTTGTTTGATTTGCCACTGCTTTTTGAATTGCTGCTGGCATCCTATTCCAATTGACTTTGAACTCTGCATACCATGGCCTGCCAGGATGTGGGGACGAAGAAACAGAGGAGTTTGAACTGCTTGAGGAGTTAGAAGATAGGATGAGTGGAGTGCTCATGGGGCTTGATGAGAGGGATGAAGAGGCAGCAGCATCCAGTTCACTTTGAACTGTTACAAGTCCTAGAGATGATAGCAAAAAAGATCAATGGAAAAAACAAAAAGCAGCACACTAAATTAATTTATGATAAATTACATTCTTCCTGTTCAATATATTATATTGGTAGCCACTGAAAAGAAACAGAATGAAGGACACTAGTAAGAGAAAGACATGATTTTTCAGGTCAATGAGTTCGCCCTTCAATAATCTTTGAACTTCAGTGTTAATTGTTCAGCTTACCAATGGCAGTTATCAAAATATATATTTACCTTCATTTTTAATGCTGTTTAACAGTTTGCGACACTGGATTGGCCTAATGTGTTTCTCCAGATCCTTCTCTTGTACAAAAGCAAGGTCTTCTCTGCTTTCCACACCAAGCTCTTCTAACCGTTCAAGAAGAGATGTTAAGGATTCATTTGAGAGGCTTGGCAAAATAGATAGCACCACTTCCCTTATGTCTTGACTCATTTTCTAAAAGAGAGTTGGGAGCAGACAGTCAAATATCAACCAATTAATTCATAAAACCCTTGATTATTTGTTTATTATCAGTAATGCGTTATTTGCTACAATTGTATCTCTGTATGATTTTATGTTTTATTCAGGCACTAGTGAGTACTCCAAGAAGTGAAAGCATTCACAAACTACAGACTATCCCTATCTCAGTTTGATTTCAATTGAATTAGAAAATTTAACTCTTCATTTATAGGTAAATGTGCTGGAATCTTCAAAGGCAATTTCTGAATCATATCCTTCTATAATACTTTCACCACAATACAAAGATGTTATTTAAAAGACATATATATACAAAGTCCTATATACATATATGTGTTCTTTAAAAGAACCTCACAGACTCTTCCTACTCCATTATTTATCTATCCTTTCTACTTACACAATTTCTAAAAAAGAATGATGAAGAACAATTAGCAGTAGGTCACACACATTATAAGCCGGAAGTGGGTAGTAGTCAAGCAAATCATCTTGCTTTATACAAACATAATCCTTTTGGACTACTCCTAATTTACAATAGACACCTATATCTCTCAACTTCACAAAGGTATGCTTCTCTGTAACAAAGTATGCAGAATCGTGGACAGTAAGGACCAGAATAATCTTCCCAACATAAAGTTCTTCATCTCTACTTCCAAGCAAAACAAACATTCCTTTCCTGTATGCTGTGCCTTTCACAGTCACTTCATTGCCTGCCACTGTAGACTGTGACTCAAAATTATAACTGGCAACAGATTCTCTGATTTTGTCATTATAATCATTCACAAAAAACTGTGTACCCCTGTGTACCTGTACAACTGGAGGGAACAGGCTGCCTGCACTCAAGTAAGCCTGAAGAAGCTGATGTCTTTCTGCCAGTGTTTTGCACAGATTTTTAAAGTTGTGTAGCTTTCTGGCACATGTTTTGAAAAATGAGTGCTTACTTTCAAACCTTAATGTCCAAAGGCGAATAAGTGGACCAAAGTGGAGTATAAGTTCAGGATAATGGCACATATAATGATGCTTAGGCCTTAAAGGGTGATTAGGGAAAAGCTTTTTCCTACTGTGTAGATATTCTTCAATTATGACTTTGAGATATGCTACTTGGCCTGCTGCAATAGCTGGTGCACAGACAAGCTCCACTACCTCTCTTAGTTGTAAAAGGAGTTGCCATACCTCGTTTTCACAGGGATCTTGAATTCTGTCACCTATCAAGAGAGGTAACAATCTAAGAAAACACCAATTTTGAACTGCATGTCCATTTAGTCGTTCACTACCAGGGAAACATCTGCAGGTTTGTCATTGCCATCATTTCCTGATATTTGAATTGGTTCTTACATCTGTTTAATTGCAAGTAAGTGAAGTGCTTCTCATGTATTAAATGACCAACAAACAAAGCGAGGTCATACGACACAATACCTTCAAACAAGTCATGGGCTAGACACGGTGGGAGCCCAGGCTGGCAAACATGGAAATAAGAAAGTTGGTTAAAAGGAGAGTCACACTTGATACCTGATACAGCAGGGTCTAAACCCTGAACATGACATTTATATGACTGTATTGTCCTCACAGCACCACACAAGTATGGTTCTTTAATAAATTTTGCTTTATCTATTTCACAGTAGCGGCAAAAACGATCAGCCCGACTGAAGTTTTCCAGAAAACCTCCAATACAATGGGATCCCAAGTTGTCTCCTGAAATGGCAATCAGAGTGCCTTTTACAAATCTGCCATCACTTATCAAAATCCCTCTCTCTTCTAGAAATTTGAGGTCCTTGATCAAAGATTCAAAAATTTTGGTCACTCCAAAGTATTTTAAGTTCTGCTCCCTACATAAGAGAACAAGTTGCATGTGAGCTGTAGTGGATCTATTATGTGGCAAAATTTCAGCCAGGGTTAAGTATACAGCTAAAACTTTATGTTTTTTTCTCCCTGAACCAAGTGGGTTTACAACCTCAAAGGCATCCTGATATAAAATCAAACCAATAGAAGAAGGTTCTATTTTCAATAGTGGATTACTTCGAACTCCCTCTCCATCTCCAACATCCTTATAGACATTTTCAGTGGATGCTTGAGAATGTGCTAAGGCATACTGTTCTCTTACAGACTCGCTTTTGAACAATGCAAGTAAAGTCTCTTGTATTGGTACATACTGGGCAAAGCATTCTTTGCCATTTTCATCAGTGCCGAGAAACAAGGGTACGGGCTCAACATAGTTAAAATTCTTTTTAAATACAGTCTTTCTCTTTTGTTCTGTACTTAGAAGTTCCTTGTTATACATCTTAAGGAGATCCCCTGTTCATTTCATCAATTATGTCACTTATAGTGGCCTCTGGAATTCCAAGTGCCTTCAATTTCTCAATCAGAATCTTAAGTAAATGTGAAAGTCCAATGTCATGGGCATTTTGAAAGTCCTCAATGATTGTCTGTATGGTACTTGCTGGTAACAATACCTTAGCTTGTAATTTCAGATAAAGAAGTGTAATGTTTTGTAAAAACAAAGTTTCATCCACAGCCAGTGGCCTTTCTGGTTCACAATCATCCTCATCAAAAATATTTGAATCTGTCTGACTAGGAACACCAAAGGGATCCATGGGAACAGATGTATCTAGAATTGAATCATCTAGGTCCTCTGAGCCTCTATGTTTCCTTGAAATATGCGAGGCTAAACTTGACTTAACTGTAAAATGCTCTCACAACCTCTGAATGGGCATTTGATTTTCAGTCCTTGTTTTATGTGTGATTTTAAATGCTTTATGAAAGAGGTCAAAGCGTCACACTTAACTTCACATGACTGAACCACACAGTTTAAAGGTGTAATGAACTGCCTGTAGTGCCGCAGAGTAGGAACTGCTTCCTTATGGTCTCTATATATGTGTGTTTTCAGAACACTGGCTTTGCGGTACATCCGAGAACACGTAGGCACACCACACTGATAATGATAATTGGGAGTGTTACTGTGCAGCTTTGTGTGTTGAATAAACTGAGTAACATTACTACAGATATACTGGCACTTACTAAATTTACAATGGAACATTGTGAATTGATAGGCAATTTTATTTAATGGCTAATAGAGTCAAAAATACCTTGCTAAGACTGCCTTTTCTAACACAGACCAGCTAACAATAACTAAAAAATGTGGAAAATGCAATATGGTTTGGATCCCAAAGGGAAATGTTAACACACACACAAAAAAAACTACACTATGTATCTACAAAAAAAAGTTAAACCAGTAAGAATCCATTAAAATACCATTTGAAGTCAAATTTCTATCAACCGTGCTTAAATCAATACATTTGCTTCCATGTATTACTTTTGCCTGTGGAGTTTACCATAAATTAATTTATTTATATTTATATATATATATTTATGCTATTCCTGAGCTAACATCTTTAATCACAGTTGAAAACAAAAGCACATAAACTTAATCAAAATGCACAAATTAAAACTGTTTAAAAATACATGAACTAAAACTACATGAAAAAGCTGACATTGAAACAATATGAAAACGCTTTCCTGAAGCTATAAGATAAGACACGAGTTAAAAAAATGCACAAAATGAAACGGTTTGAAAATGCTAGAACTTAAATTTTATGAAAGAAATCACTAATTACAGCTGTAAACATTAATATATATTGAAAGGCATGATTTAAAGTAGATTGAGAAATGCACAAACTGAAATTAAACGAAACTGCACGTACTCAAACAATGTGAGAAAGTACAAACTGAAAGCGCGCAGTATGTAAGTTTTCTAATACACTCCGTGGTAAAGTCTTAAAATGACTGCATAACTTCCTCTCTAACAATACAAAACAGAAATTATTATAATGATAATGGAGAAAGGCAATGAATGTTAAGTTAATTACCGTTTGTATAAGTAACAAGCACACTACAACGCCATTTTATTACTTTCTTCCACTCTCTGAGCATGTAATATCCCACAGTGCAACGGGGTCTTCTCCAAATACAATTTTACAGTAATTTGCTGTCTTTTGACAGACGACAGCGTATCTTACTGTGATTACAACAAAATTCTGAATACAGTATTTTATTGTGAAAACTTACAGTTAACACCTGTGAAATCCTGGCAATTTTTACAGTGTAGAATTTGCCACATGCATTGTAAATCACTACATTCAAATTAAGTACCAGACCAATTGTTTCCTAATGGCAACACCATAACATTTTTGTAATTCTCACTGATGTCATATGTGTATGTTTGGTATGAATATAACTATTTATGTAAGGCATCTTAAAAGAATGGATCTGGAGTAGAAGAAAACATAACATAAAACAGTTGGATTTAGATAACCTTTTCAGAGGTGGTTAGGGGTGTGTGGAAGAGAACAATGTAAAAGCTATTTGACAAACCAAAGAGCAAATATCTGCGGTGGGTTGGCACCCTGCCCAAGATTGGTTCCTGCCTTGTGCCCTGTGTTGGCTGGGATTGGCTCCAGCAGACCCCCGTGACCCTGTGTTAGGATTCAGCGGGTTGGAAAATGGATGGATTATTGGAAGAGCAAATATGAGATTTACGTTCCTAAAAGAAAAAGTGTTTTTTTAACCTTGCAACAAATTATATATTTCTGACCACATCAAAGTCAACCTCCAGGTGCAGAGTTCTGTGCTAACGGATGGTACTAAATATCGTTGAGAGCTGCTTTAGTTTTAATTGGTTTACAGCTGAATTTAAACAGATTTCATAACATTAGAAGAAATTCTCTCCAGAAATGAAAAAGGATGGCATTTCACCACAAATTATTTCATAGTAAGAAAATTATTTCAATGTCTCTGCACCAGAGAAATTAATTGTAGCATCCCCTTTATTTTTGATAGATATTACCTGTTATAATCCATGAGATCAAAAGTAATTCTAATCAACAGAATTATAATGCATCAAAAGCTTGTTTTCATCTGTGTTTCTAAAGTACAGATGATAATAGATGCTTCTTAAACTACCAAAATATTTACTTAGCGTATTATATTTCAGATGTATCCTATTTTCTTGATATAAGACCAAACCAAATAGGAGTCTCCATTCAGATGTGTTACACTGCAAGCAGAATCATTTTAAACTTACCTGTAGATTAAATGTAAATAAAATGTAAACACAGGTAATTTGGTTCAATATGTTTCTTCTGGAGTGGTAGAAAGAATATCAACTAGAAGCATTTTTTTCTGGAGTATTATAAAATACTACTGCATTTATAAACCAGGCAAGATCAAAGGAAATTGTTCATGAATATGAAATATGTATCAACAAATACTGTTTTATTCTTTACTTTTTCGTTAAATGCTACAAAACCACAAAATACTAAATAATATTTTTTTCTGTACAATATACACTGAATTGGCTTCAGAATGTCGAGGAAGAAAGGAGAGGTGGGATAGATGGCATTGCTTTTCTTGGCAAAAACAGCAGGACAACATGTATGTCAGCGCATAACATACTTATTCACACTGGGTCAATTAATCTCACATGGACTTTTTTTTTTGTTATGTAGGTGAAACGCGAGAATAAAAAAAAAAAATACGAAGACAGCACTGTTCACATGAGCCACCGGCCTGACCTCTGCGCCACAACACCCGAGCATTAAAAACCTTTTAGTTTTAAAAACTCATAAGTTTCTGGATATTTGTTTAACAGTTATTTCTTATTCACTTATTTAACAACCATTTCTTTGACAAATTGTCAGTTGTAGAATCCACATACCACCTGCTAACCGTTTTTGTGCAGCCATCTTGTAAAGCAAACACAATGTGCATCCAGGGCACAAAAGTAGAATGCTGAATTTCGGATTTCGGAGTTCATAATCGTTAGACTGCTTACGTATTGTGATCTGTTCAGAGAAACTTGAATATTTTCTTTTGTGACTGTACCATCGAGCGCAGAAAATGTAAGGTGCTCAGGCCCGGCATTTGGGAGCTGTCGATACCATTGAATATTATTAAAGCTTGAAGCTTTGTATTTGCATGTAATCCATGCTTCTTCCCCAACGGCAACTTGTAAATTTAATGGAGTTTGATGGACTTCTATTTGACATATCACACCTGGAAACGACAAAATTGAGAATACCGTTCAATTCACTCCAACAGTTAATTGTAATCAGCAAAATTATGAACAGAATTATAACTTACGTTTAATATAAAATAAAAATAAAATAACTAAATTCTTCATAATCTCCAAGTATGAGCTGCACACTAAAGTAAACTTATCTGCGTTCGCTTGTATGCTCCAAAAACTGCTGTGCTCATTTTCACTATCTCTAGTACTTATCATACTTGGAAAGGGGCGGTGTTAAGCACTGAACGTTCAAGCAGACTGAAAACAGCTGCGGAGCAGTGGCGTAGCTCGAGTTCGTGCCGCTCGGGGCGGGGCGGTGCTTCAATTTGCCGCCCTCCAACATATCTGAATATGTTAAACTATTTAAATAGGAAATTAAAATGACGTATAAAGAAAAATTAAGATACATTTTGCATAGATTTATTCACATATAAAGAAACAGCAATATTTTTTATATACATTTATAAGCATTAACTAGACAAGAATATAGTATAGACGCACTGATAAGCCGTGTTCTAATTATTATAATTACGCTACGAAAACCACAACCAAAGTAGGGTACAAGTGATAGGTGGGGATGTTTTCTGCGCAGAGCAAGAACGCATTCGGATTAATAACGAAATTATAAATTGTAAATTAGTTGTTTATCTTCCTAGAAATTATTATCGGTGTAATGTTTATGTTTATTTTTGTCATTGCCTCATACATTTCAACTGCTGCGTCTGATGCAGAAGGACAGTCTGAACATTATTTTTCAAGCATTTGTGGTTAAAAAATCAGAGAATTTGACTTTTTTCATACATGAGTGATATTTTCCCGAACCCTGCTGCTTACACACAAATTGTACTAATTGTGGCCAATAATGCCGACCCCAAAAATGTGCCGTAATCCAATTGATGGATTTCGTTTTTAAATCACCTTGAGAAAGGTGACTTCAACTTGTCTGTTTTAATAAATCGTTTCCTCTTTTACATGTCACCTAGCTGCTTCAGATCCTCAAGCAGCTCTGTAAGTGACCGCAAAGTCACGCGCACGTGTCTGTGTCTTACGCTTGTGCCGCCAGTACACTCAACTGTGAGGTGATCCGTGCAAACTCAGTCACACGTCACACTCACACACCACTGAGACAAAATATTTAACTAAAAATTTGTCTGTGAGGGAGTAAATATACTGCTTCAACGTTTCATCAATAAATCAATTTAATAAACTCACGTCCAAAACAGGGATGCAAAGATGCTCATCTGGGGCAAGGCAGGAACAGTTCCTGGTCAGGACGCGAGCCCATCGCAAGGTGTACACACACATACTCCACACGCACACATACACTAGGGACAATTTAGCATGTCTGCCCCCAAGCATAACTCTAACGATATATATGACATTACAGTATATAACCGAATGCAGCTTAAGTTTAAAGAGGACGCGTTTATCGCGTAATCACAAGATCATTACCACACATGCTATTCTGTTTTAAGGGCCGGCTCCACAACTTTTGCTCCTCCAGGTGGTTCGTTGTGTGGTGGGGGCGGAAACACGCTATCAGCGCATGCTCCCAACCTCCTATTCAAAGTTGTAAATAGCACCCCGCCCGTCCCGTTGCTTTGCCTGGACTCATCACTGCCAGACCTGTAACCTTGAGACACAGTAGAGGAGCCATGTTAAGAAGGAAAAATGGAAATTGAAGATTAAAAACAGTGGATAGACAACCTGCGAGTGTCAAGGGGAGAAAACTGTTTCTTATAGCAACGTCTCTTTACAAAACTGTCTCAGACAAATTCCGTCATAATGAACGGCATATTAGAAAACACATACAAATTGGGATGAATTAGCCGACTTTATTTATAAAGACGTTTTAAGAAGAAAAGTGGTGAAAAGTCGAGGAAAATGACACCTTTCA
Source organism: Polypterus senegalus (assembly GCF_016835505.1). NCBI lineage: Eukaryota > Metazoa > Chordata > Cladistia > Polypteriformes > Polypteridae > Polypterus > Polypterus senegalus. The sequence continues at coordinate 114,811,677 of NC_053162.1, forward strand.
TTGGCTAACTAAAAAGATTACAATATGCATGCTTTACAGGCCACTCAGAAGTTTCTATATTAGATTTTGTAGGGGCCTGAGTTGCCTCAGCTTGCATATCTTTTTAGTTAGCCAATAAAAGGTGTCATTTTGCTTGACTTTTCACTATAGGGTGGTCCACATCTAATTATGCAATTTTCATTACGCTATAACTTATTAAGTTTATTTCATGTAAAATCACCCGAAAAATCTCGGACCATCGAGAAGTGTGCGAAATATAATATTATATATAATATAACATATAATATATAAATAGTCTTTGCGCCAAACTGGAATCGTCCCCGCATAAATCAAAGTCATCTAGACGATCTGGATCTGCATAATTAGATCTGGACCACCCTGTACATTCATAATGGTACAACACCCTAGTACTAAGAAGAAAGGAAATTTACATATTTATCACTCTAATTAAAAATGTGTGGGTCATTATTTAAACCATAATCAGGTACCTTATTATGACGGTGATAGAGTTATAACTTTAATGAAGCAACTCTTTAACGTATATATTTCACTTAAAGTAATGGAACAAATTGAAAAAAAAGCCTTCACAATAATCACAAAAATTCGATGAAACTGAAGTACTGTATAATGAAAACGTATAAACATTTACCCATAAATCGTATTTACAGTCCCGTTTGCAAGATTGTAACTATTCTATCAATGTACAAATTTACAGCTTTCCTATTGACAGGCGAACTGTAGAGAAACCAGTATTAAAACCTGACACTAGCAAATCCTATGGGTGGTGAACACTGGAGAACGATGTTCGCTAGGTTTAAAGGCAGGTTTTAATGCAAGCAATATTGGGAAATGATTATAGTTTGATTTACATCAGCATTTGGCAACATTAAGTCCTGTCGCTTTGATCATTTAGTTTTATGTTGCCGTGTCTAAGTCTACACCAGTTTGAGGATTATTATTATTATCATCCATCCATTTTCCAACCCGTTGAATCCAAACACAGGGTCACGGGGGTCTGCTGGAGCCAATCCCAGCCAACACAGGGCACAAGGCAGGAACCAATCCTGGGCAGGGCACCAACCCACCACATTATTATTATTATTATTATTATTATTATTATTATTATTATTATTATTTGTGTTAACATTTTAAACCCCCAAACCTTAGCCCCTCCGTTTATGACAAGGCAGCAAAAACAAGCAAGGAAATAAAACAAATTTAAAACTACAAGCCTGAACCAAAAAAAAAACAAAGTAGCATGCAGAAGCAGAGTACAGTTGAAGCTGGGGTTCTGGAAGACCACATATAGGTCGTCAGATGATTAGGCCAAGTATTGCTTGTAACAGAAAATAATATAAACAATGCGATCGGAAAGTTGTATTGAATTAAGGTGTTAAGGGATTTTGTCCACGAGGCACTGAATTGGGCAGGAAACCTGCCGTACCTGCTGTGTCAAAGCATAAGCTGATTTCCATCCCAGCCGCTTCACACTTGGCTGCGAACCGATCCAGAGAGAGGTGAAGATCACTGCCTGATGAAGCAAACAGGACAACATCATCTGCAAAAAGCAGTGACCCAATCCTGAGCCCACCAAACCGAACCCGCTCAATTCCCTGGTTGCGCCTAGAAATTCTGTCCATAAAAGTTATGAACTGATTCGATGACAAAGGTTAGCCCTGGAAGAGTCCAACTCTCACCAGAAACGGGTTAGACTTACTGCCTACAATGTGGACCAAGCTCTGACACTGGTTGTAAAGGGTACAAACAGCCCTTATCAGGGGTTCCGGTACCCCATACTCTCGGAGCAACCCCCACATGATTCCCCAAGGGACACGGGTCAAATGCCTTTTCCAAGTCCACAAAATACATGTAAACTCCCATGCACCCTCCAGGACCCTGCCAAGGGTGTAGAGCTAGTCCACCAGGATGAAAACCACAATGTTCCTCCTGAATCCGAGGTTCGACTATCTGATGGACCCTCCTCTCCAAGACATCCGAATAGACTTTTCCAGGGAGGCTGAGGAGTGTGATTCCTCTGTAGTTGGAACACACCCTCCGGTCCCCCTTCTTAAAGAGGGGGACCACTACCCTGGTCTGCCAATCCAGAGGCACTGTCCCCGCTGTCCATGTGATGTTGCAGAGACGTGTCAACCAAGACAGCCCTACAACATCCAGAGCCTTGAGGAACTCCGTGCGTATCTCATCCACCACCGAGTCCCCAGGCTCTGCTTCCTCATTGGAAGGCATGTTAGTGGGATTGAGGAGGTTTTCGAAGTACTCTCCCACCAACCCACAACGTCCCGAGTCAATGTCAGCAGCACACCATCCCCACCATATACAGTGTTGACACAGCACTGCTTACCCCTCCTGAGATGGCAGATGGTGGACCAGAATATCCTCGAAGCCATCCGGAAGTCGTTCTCCATGGCCTTCCCAAACTCCTCCCATGCTCTGAGTTTTTGCCTCAGCAACCACTGAAGCCGCATTCCACTTGGCCTGCCGGTACCTATTAGCCGCCTCCAGAGTCCCACAGGACAAAAGGGTCCTGCAGGACTCCTGTTTCAGCTTGATGGCATCCCTGACCACCGGTGTCTGCCAACAGGTTCGGGGATTGCCTCCACAACAGGCACTGACCACCTTATGGCCACAGCTCCGGTCAGCCGCCTCAACAATAGCGGCACGAAATATGGCCCATTCGGACTCAATGTCCCCCACCTCCCTCGGGACGTGGTCAAAGTTCTGCCGGAGGTGAGAGTTGAAGCTACTTCTGCCAGGGGACTCTGCCAGACATTCCCAGCAGACCCTCACAACACATTTGGGCCTACCAGGCCTGACCGGCATTCTCCCCCACCATCAAAGCAAACTCACCACCATATGGTGATCAGTTGACAGCTCCAACCCGCTCTTCACTCGAGTGTCCAAGACCCCTCCTTGAACCGCCACTTTATTGTGGTGGAGGGGTGTGTGTGTCCCAATGATCCTAGGAGCTCTGTTGTCCGGGGCTTTATGCCCCTGGTAGGTTCACCCAAGGCAAACTGGTTCTAGGTGAGGGATGAGACAAAGAGCGGTTCAGTAAACCTTGTTAACCCGGGCCTTGGCAAATCCAGTATGGAAATCTGTATTGTTGTCCGTATGTTAATTTGGCAAAATTTTACACTAGATGCACTTCCTGATGTAACCTTCCCCATTTATCCTTGCTTGGGACTGGCACGAAGAAACACACTTGTTTGTGTATCCCCTGTGGCTGGGTTATGTATCAAACATAACAGTACACTGTTAAAAATGTTAGACTGCTTATCAACTAATTGTCAGATTACGTTATGATACATATAGACTTATAAATGGAGCCTGATTTTTCATTTTAATGCACACAGTGGTTGGCATGGGCCAGTGACATGGGATCCCCCCGCCCCACACACACTCTCTTCGATTCTTGTTGTGCACCTTTTAATAACAAAACATGCACTGAAAATAACACGCGGCATATGTGTGAGTCTGTTTTGCAGTATCTACGCCACTACCACCTGATCAAAGCATTATGCTGTCCCTACATTGATGGATTAAAGGCCATTTATGTGGCCTCAGAACCCCTGCAGATTTTTTTTTCCACCAGCCATCTGGAGTTTTTTTTTCTGTCCTTCATGGCCATCGGAACTTACTTTTATTCTATGTTACTTAATATTGCCTAGTTTTATTTTGTAATATATTTTGTCTTTTTTCTCTTTCTTTATCCTGTAAAGAGCTACATCATTTTTATGAAAATGATCTATATAAATAAATGTTGTTGTTGTTAAACTTGGCATAATCCACACACATTTTCACACCAACTCAATCCCTTGCATATGCACGTTCTCCGATTAGTTTTGCATACTGGCGGCACCCAGAGTCAAAGCAGTGCTACTATTCCTATGTGATTTCCCTTTATTTTTTAGATTCACATTCCTGACGCGGCTTTATAAAATACCCTGAAATTAACCGCAAATCATTTTTAGTTCAAAGGATCTGATTGTAATCACCTGTAACCATATAATGACCAAACTATACCAAATACCATAGCCACTTTAGTGTTGTTACCATCAGTGTACCACTTGGAGTTTTTTACCCACTGTATCAGTGTGTGGAATCACAGCTCTACAGCAGCTGATCGAAAAGAGGATTATCGGGGTACAGCTTCTAGTACATGCTGCCTCAGCCATGCACACAGTCTATTTAAACTTCTCTCATTTGGCAAACACTTCAGAGCCTTTCCTGTACGGACCTCACGGTTCACAAATAGTTTCATTCCAAGAGCTATAAACCCACTCAATCAGTCCATCAAGTGCTCCCAATAGAACTGTTTGTACTTATAAGTACAATTGCCTCACTGTAAACTTGCATTACAGTTGTAATATTGCACAACCTGAGCCACTTATGCTTTCATATTGCATATTTTTCAGTTTTGTATCATTTTATTATTATTATTATTATTATTGTTGTTGTTATTTTACGATTTTATAGGAAAATAAGTTTATGCAGGATTTGCATATTGAATCTCATTGCACCATACAACAACAATAAAGGAATTGAATTCAATTCAATAGAAGAGAGTGAATATTTACAGTTGATGACCACTGGCTTCTACGTCAATTTAGATTTCCAGACACTATCTTCATGGAGCTCTTGATATTATTTTAAAGATGAAATGCAGTAAAGTATATATTTATTACATTATATGGATTCATTTTTAACTTTATTTTAATAATGTATATTGTTAATGATTAAATATGCAGGGACTCGGTGGTGCAGCGTCTGCGATGATCTGGTGCCCCGTTCAGGGATTGTTCCTGCCTCGCACTGTATGCTTGCTTAGGCTGGCGCGACCCTGGATGGATAGATGGATAGAATAATTAAACATATACTATGAAGATATTTCAATGTTCCTTAAAAGTTTTGAAGAATCGGCATTCTAAGCTTACAGATGACTTGACATTTATTAAAGAGCTGATTGTTTGACAATTGGTTATTGGGAGAAAGAAAAGGAAGGACTGGAATAAGGTTTAGTACATTTGAAAGAGACAGTACTGTTGCAATAAATTATTTTACTGAGGGTCACACACGGCACAGCAAGCATCTTGTGGAAGGTAGGAACAATCTCTGGAAGGGGTGCCAGCTTGTCACTACCATTGCACCAACATGCCTCAATATTTTATATATGCTTTAATTTCTATCATCATGAAAATGCTATCAACTATACATCTTAGTATTTAAATTGTTCAGAGAGCTGTAATATCATGAATGTAGTGTATTCTCTGTCCTGTCGGCATAAGAGAAAGCCCATTAAGAAGCATGTACTGACTCACAAATGTAAGAGTACAAAGAAGAACACATACTGTAGAATATGAAGCATTTAATGTGCTACTTTAGTTACAATGGGATTTGAGAAACTATTAAAAGATTTTAAGATGAAGTTTATGACGTTCTGGGTGAAATGACAGGTGCGTGCATGAGTGTTACTTTCATGCTGACCAGGATTTATGGACCGGATTTATGCGCCCCAAATGTCTTGATGTGGCATTCTATTATAAGCCTACATCAAATCAATAAACACCATATGCAGATCTTTGTTTTTCTTGAAGCTTCTCTATGAGCTGTCTCAATTCAATGACTGCATCAGTTGCTCTACACCCTAGCATAAAACTGCTCTTCCCCTATGGAGGTCTCTTCTCTAAACCTTCTCTCTATAACCCTATCCAAAATTTTCATTGCTTGTGACATCAGCATTATTATTATAGTTCCTACAATGCTGAATATTACCCTTCTCGTTTATATGGTTACCATAGACCTTCTGCATTAGATCTCACAACACATGTAATCTCTCATCTCATAAACTCTTCAATATTCCTGCTGGAATTTCATCCTGTCCTGTTGCCTTTTGTACTTTTCAGTGCCACCTTTACTTCCTCTCTCCATATTCTTGGTACTAGCCCTTTATTTGGGACTCCATCCCCAACACTACCCTTGGATTTTCTTCATTTAATAGCTTTTCAATAGCTTCCATCTATTCTTGATCCTATCATGCTCATTTAAAACCACATCTTGCCTGTCTTTTATCTAATTCATTTGACTAAAATCAGTTTCAGCCTTGTTAGTGGTCTATGTTATCTCAAAAATCATTCTCTCTCTCCCATTTTTGAGTTCAACTATTCATACACTTCCTCAAAGGCTTGTGCCTTGGCTCTTACCACTGATTTTAGATCCTTGATTGTCTGCCTATACATTTCTCTAACTTCCTCCTTCCCTGAATGATACCATTTCTGTTTTGCTTACTTCTTAGCCTTTTTCACATCCTGCACTGCTACAGTAAGTTCCTTCCTAATACGTATTCACCGGCTCTTAATACAACTTTGCTGTTCGTCTCCCACCATTTATCCACACTCTCAAACAACTGTGCTTCATTTGAAACTTTCTCTTTTGTTCTTCTGCCCTTCCTCTTTTAATCTTCATCACATTCTCCTTGGTGCTGCTTGCTCTATTTTTCTTCTGCTGCTAATTCTGATCTCCCCATCCATCATCACCATTTTATGCTGCACTGTCACACTTTTTCCATTAGACAGTCTATGTGGCCCTCTCTTCCTCCACTACTGTAAGCTACAAGCTGATTTACTTTCTTTCCAAAAATGTCTTAACTATTACCAAATCAGATGCCATTGCAAAATCTACTATCCTCTATCTTCCCTATTTATCTACCCTTCTCCACATGCTCTATCATCTCTCTACTCATTCCCACATAACCATATAGATCATTACCTAAAATCACCTTTTCTCCCTCATATACTGTTTAAACTCTTCATCTATTTCGTCCAGAAAATGTCCTTCTTCTGTTTGACAAAGCCCACTTGAGGAGCATATGTTCATATGACAATAACTACCATCTCACCAGGGCGGAGTTTGAAACTCATCACCCTATCACTCCTTCTATTCACCCTGAAAAGGCTGTTTTAACATGATTTTATTCTAATTGCCCTCTCTGTTTGTCTGGGTCAATTTTCACAATCAATTTTTTACCCACTTTTACTTTTACTGAACTGATTTTTAAAACTTTTCATGCATTCTGATCTCTGGTGAAAATGCAATATATCAACAGTTTTGATCCAGGATCTGTATGTTAATTACATTGACTTTAAATTTCTCATTTCCTTATATTATACTTTTAGTGAATACACACAATACACACATATATGTGAAAAATTAGTGGTATTGGTCAACTGGTTAGCATGGTGGACTTTCGATCAAACGGTCGAAAGACCAATGTAGACAAATTTATAAAAAAAAATAATAATAATTTTCATTAATTGATATTGAAGCTTTGTGAAATTATTTCAATATGACAGTTTAGCATCAAGTAGTTAGAGTGTTGGACATCCAATCAAATGGTCAAAGGTTCAAGACCAATGCACACACTAATTTTATTTTTGAATATTTACCAGGTGTTCATTATTTATTTGCAAATTTGGTGAAATACTCTTTTCAGTGCTTTGTCTATATTGGGTCTGTGGTTAAAGTGTTGGGCTTTTCTAAGAAAGATTGAAGATTCGATTCTTCACTAGACAAACACACATGTTAATTGAATTAAATTAATTCTTTTATGGGCAAACAACTATTTTTTCTTTAGTCACATAAAACCAACAAAATTGTAGTACAAGAAAAGATATATTTTTTACTTTTTGGTGCATTTTTGGATAAAATTGTGTAATTTTAATTTTTTTTTTAATATATTAATTTAGATTTATGGATACTGTACCTATACTATTTTGACCTTGCTCATTTGCTCCACTGTACAGCAACTTAAAACCTTCTCCTACTTTTCTTGCCTTATTCCTCTTCCAACTAATTTGCTGCACACATTACACTTCTGCTTTCCTTCTTTCCATCAAATCTGCCAACTCGTCACCTGTCTTCCTTTCCCAGTTATTGTCCCAACATTCAGTGTCCTCAATGTTACCTTTAACTTGCCCTTTTCTTTCCCTTCCCCTCTCTTCTTCTTCTGCCTCTTCTGGATTAACTTCTTTAGTTGAGCCCATTGGTAGTCCTCGCTCGATTCCAATAGTTGTCGGGTGTGGACCTTGTGCATCACCTATAGTGTATGTCTTACCATTTTCCATTTTTCGCTAAGGTTTTTGCTAAAGTTTTACAGGCAGATGTCCTTCCTGACACTAACCCTCTCTATTTATCTGAACTTGGTGCCAGCACCATGTTAGGCTGGTTTGCCCATAAGTGAGCAGATTATTACATTTTCTATGTATGGCCCTAAAAACTCTTATCTTTTCTTTAAAAGGCATTTCATTTGTGAAAGCAGTGTCATTATGATGAGTGTTGTGAACAGGAGCTACATATAATGTAGTAATATGGGCAAACTGTAATGTCAAATTACTTGCAGAAGAAGGTGGGTTTCTTAGTGCATTGCTCTTGGAAGACAATGGGTATCTAAAATCTTCCCATTTAGTAACACTTGTGACAACCCTCGCCATTCTTGTCAGAAGAGAGATAGAATTTGGGTCATATATATATATATATATATATATATATATATATATATTCACAATATAAGCCATTGAGAGGCATGCTGGTTTGTTAAAATGTTGTTTCAGATAATCATTGCATTGTTTATAATAAACAGCATTGATCAGGAAAGTGGCAAATTACTTAAGGACATGTAGTTACCAAAGAATGATGAACCAGACAATACTGAAGTAAATGAAAATGCATCAGGATGTGTAATTAAAACATGTTCACATAAATATGGTTCAGAAGTAGAGCAGAGTATTTTCATGTATAACATGGACCTTTTGAATCATATGTTTTTGGTGTTTTTTTGTTATTCTCATTCTAGTAAATGACCTCTGAAAAGGCAACTCCTAGTCAGTAGTTTTCTTTTAAATTATTTAATAAAAAACTAAACGTTATAAATGCAGTCACTTTTAGATCAATTTAATATTTCAGCGTTGCATGTTTTATGTCCTTATTTTTCTAATTACAATGCATATAGCACAGTTAAACTATAAACTATTGCTTAAGTTCACAAAACAACATATAACAATGCATTTTTCATATAAAATATCATTTTTCCTTTAACTTTTGTTAAGACAACCATAGTTAGCACTTACCAGAAAGATCTGCTGACACTGATGGCACTTTAAAGGATACAGGTAGTTTTGGGTTCATCCAGATTAGCATATGTAAAAGAGTTTGCATGGTCACAATTTCTTTTTCAGAGATATTAGATTTTAGATGATTTTAGTGACATTATTTACTGATTTCAAGATCTATCTTCGCAGTCCCACCTCTTACTCTTTGAAATCAAACTCTCTGCATTAGTAGCAGCATCTCTTTCTGTATTTGATGACTTTGCAACAGATTATCATAACTTTCAGAAGGGTACATAGACATTTTACAGTTTCTCATAACACAAAAATATGTATAAAAATAAAATACATTGCAGAAGATTTTACAGAACATCATTATCACCCAGCACACTCATCCCACACCCAGCTCAAGGTTAGCTCCCTCAAGCTTACTATTCAAAGCACTCAAAAATTCCGCTTCATCTTCCTACTATCCCAGCATGTACTGCGCTCCTGTTCAGCTTGATCAAACTGAAGTTAAAGGGCTGTATCGCAATATTGCACTGATTAAATTGCAGGCATTGCAACACATTGTTAAAAGTGTATCAATAAATTTTGGTGTGAAAGAAAGTTCTAAAGGCAACTGTTAATGGATTGTTTAATTTTAGTACAAGTGACAGGAATGGAAAACTTCAGTGATTCCTTACAAACGAGAGGTAAAGGTATTGAAGCAGTGTCAAAGAAATGGTTGCAGTGGGTAGAAATAGTGCAGATAATGGTAGTGTTTGGTAGACGTAGATCAATTAGTTAGCATCAGGCACAAACAAACAAATAAAGGACTGTGGCAGTGCCATTAAAATAAAAAATGTACAAACATTTTAAATGAGATTAATGCAATGATACAGAAGGTATTGAAAAAGAAATGGGGGCCACACTCAGTGTGTACACTCTTGGGTCAAGAAGTGTGTATTTGTTCATAAAAATTTAGAAGGGGTACCTAAAGTAAACCATATGTATTAAATATAACTTTTTTTTATCACACATCCTGCTGCATTTTCTCCACTTCCATATTATTATAGGTGATCTTTCGTAGTCTCCTTTAAGTTAATTTCCTCAAAAAGTGCTATGTTGTGTAGTACTCAGGCTACAGTGATCATCATCATACATTTTTCAGGTGAATGCTGTATGGCTGATTGGTGCAGATATCTAAAGCGACAACTTTACAAACCAATAGACCTCTTAATGCAGAATCCATATGTTATCCATTCTTCTTCTAAGGATAATGAGTGTGTCACTGGTGTTAACAACTGAAGAGATAGGGAATACCCACTTCCCAAAACCCACACACCATGAAACTCGCCTTTTTTAACTAGATATTTAACATTATAGTTTTTGTCTTCTTGACCACAATGTTCATTATTGTATAATGACTCTACTGTCACAGATGATTTTCACATTTAGGGAAGCACATTCTTTTCTAAATATAGTAAGAAGCTTGTCAACGGAATAATTAATTCTAATATGTGTATGTCAATGATACCAATGGAATATAAGACACCATTAAATTAATGAAAAACACCTTTTACTCTATGTGGGCCATGTAACACACAGACTACTGCTCTAAAATCTTGAATTGGAATAGGAATGTTTAAAGTTATATGTTTATTGATTTACAATATGGTGGTCCAGTGGTTAGCTCTACTGCATCACAGTCATATTACATCTCTGAGCTTGCAAATTCTCTACTTTCGTGTAAATCACAAAATATCTGTTCAACTGGTTACTTCAAAAATTACAATTGAGTGTCATATGCAACACAGTCGTGGCCTGTTTTACCTGGTTTCTACCTTTTACCAATGATTCTAAGACAGACTATGACTCTCCACAATACTTTGTAGAAAAGTAAGGTTCAGTATAAAATGAACATTTCCTGTTGGACAGATTTTATTTGCATAGATTTGTCACATAATACATATATATATATATATACATATACATATATACACATATATATACTGTACATACATATACATATATACATATACATATACATATATCCATCCATCCATCCATTGTCTAACCCGCTGAATCCGAACACAGGGTCACGGGGGTCTGCTGGAGCCAATCCCAGCCAACACAGGGCACAAGGCAGGAACCAATCCAGGGCAGGGTGCCAACCCACCGCAGGACACACACAAACACCAGGGCCAATTTAGAATCACCAATCCACCTAACCTGCATGTCTTTGGACCATGGGAGGAAACCGGAGCGCCCGGAGGAAACCCACGCAGACACGGGGAGAACATGCAAACTCCACGCAGGGAGGACCCGGAAGTGAACCCAGGTCTCCTAACTGCGAGGCAGCAGCGCTACCACTGCGCCACCGTGCCGCCCATATATATATATATATATATATATATATATATACACATATATATATATACATATATATATATATATATATATATCCAATGAAAAAGCAAGCAATGACCCAACAAAAACACTTGTTCCATAAATGAGTTATTGGAAGGTTAATAGTGTGACAAAATAACAATGTCTTGATGTGTCACTTCTTCAATTACCATCTATCGACTTTTACACCACTGAGAAGAGTTTGTTTTAATAACATTGCCATTATAGAAACTCAATATACAGTATAAGCTAGTTTTTTATGGATCACTACAATATCCATGCTATATTTCATCAACTAATCACTCATTTCACAAACAACTGTGTTTTCATACATATACATAAGTACACTGTACACATTAAAATGAAATTAAAAAAACAATACACCATGAAACAGAAGTGAATATATAAAGCTATACATAAATAGTAATATATTTAACAAGGTAATTAAAATAAAACATAAGAACTGAAGTCAAAGAATGGCTGTGGTCACTCTAACCAGTTTCTTGGATTGATGTGTTTGTTTTTGTTGAAGTTTTTGTTTAATTAGAATACTTACTTCAGTTCTTCATCTGCAGTCTCATTATTATAATATTACTTTTATTTATCTGTGAAATCCAGAAGAATTATTTTGACTATGAATTTTAATTTGTTTTGCTAACCAATAGGCAAATACAAAAATTGTTGAGGTATCATACCATCATGCTTTCTTCTCTATGTATTCATTATAAAGTAAAGCTTTTTGACAAATGTTTAGCAATAAATCATGAATTAAAAGTCCAGAAACTACTGGGTACTTATTTCTCTAAGACAAGATTATTTCACACCCATATTTCACATTTTACGGAGTTGGAGAAAGTTGGAGCCTATCCTGACAGGATCAAGTACAGCTCAGTTTATGCTGCTAATCATCCTGCCTTTGATATGTAGTTGGAAACAAAAGAAACTTGAAATATTCCACACAGACATAAAGAGACTAAGCAAACTCGATACACAGAAAGTAATAAGAATGGCATTTGAGCTCTGGAACTGTTATAATGGATTTCAAGCCACTGTCACAATTTTCTGCTTCCCATTTGTCATGTGCTCATCTTAATTATTTTATTTAAATTTGATATGTTTTGATACATAATTTATTTAAATTACGTTTGGGTACCTTACATAAAACAAAAGATAAAAACTGATTTAAAAAATCTCAGTGGTCATATATGAACATTAATTTATGTGTGCAATATAACACAATTTCCCTTTGAAAATGCATCCTTTACTGTTTTGCATTATCTATGGAACTTTTGAGCTTGTCAAAAGATATGGCTGCTATATGAGAATCAGTTTGTTTACCTAAATTTAAAAAGAGCATGCATGAAACAGGTTCATTTATATTGATCATTACAAAATTAGTAATGGCCATTATTACCTTCAACACATTGTAAAAAATTCCTATAAAAATAAACTGTATTAAGCATAGTAATAGAATAGCAAGTAATGCAAAGTCACAGTTAAAGACTGTTTTAATTGTAGTATCAATTAATTATTTTAATATGTATAAGCATTTTATGAATAATTATATGTATGAGGGGCCAAACAGGCCAAAAAGCATATATTATTGTATGAAAACTATTGGTTTACGTGTGAACATTATTGTTTTATGGATAATTAATATCGGTTTACGTGCATACTTAATTGGTTTGTGTGTGAACAATACTGGTTTCATTCATATGAACTACAGTATATTGGTTTGTGTCCGTATATTATCGGTTTGTGCATAAACTATATCCATTTGTATATGCATAGCACTGGTTTGTATATGATCTATATTGATTCGCGTGCGTATATCAGTGGTTTCAGTACCTTTGTTATTGGTTTGTGAGTGAACTGCATTGGTTTATGCTCGCATGTTATCAGTTTGCATATGAACTATATTGGCTTGCATTCTGTGCCAGTCTAATGATGGATTTGTGGATGCACTATATTGGTTTCATTCACGTCTGATACTGGTTTCATGTAGGTAACATATCGGTTTTGCGCTTGAACTCTTTTGGTTGCATGTGTGTACCAAGTTGGTTTCTCCTACGACACATACTTGTTATGCATGCGCACCCTATCGCAACTTTGTGTATGAACTATATCGGTTCTGCGTACGAAGTACTGTGTATTGGTTGTCCACGTGATTTTCAGTGGAAATGGGCGGGGCAAGAAACATGGACTCAGGGGCTGGTAGAGTCATGGAGTGTGTACAGACAGGAGACGGATCTGGGTTTAAACAGCCCAGTATTTTTTTCCGCACAAAAGGTTTGAGAAAGGACTTGGTGGTAATTATTACTATTTAATAGAATCTTCCATTGAGTCTTTAATGAACACAAGGCTGAAGTTAAGTACGTATTTGGTCATCTTTTTATTCGCTTCCAGCTACATGCTTGCTTGCAACCTGTGACTGTACTTTTTCACACAGCTTTTGCAAACTAGTTACTTATTCTAAAGGCAAAATATTCTACATTTACGACTGACGCCTTTATCCAGTATAACATTTAGTTACTACTGGTTACATTTCTTATGCCAGCGATCACGCACCGTGCCGCCTAGACAGGTGAAGTGACATGCTCATGGTCACACAGTGTCACTATCAGGACTTGAACCGACAAATGCAGGGTTTAGATGACAAAGCCCTTACCACAGTGCCCCAGTGCTTATCTTATCTTTTATCTATTTTTAGTTCTGTTCGCTGGCCATTTAAATTTTTCTCCATAAACCCAATACAATTTGTTTCCAGTATCCCCATGATTATTTTGTCCGTCATATGATGAACCTTGTTGGGCTTTCCCAAATGTGACGCATTTTTAATTAACTAAATCACTTTAAAAGTGAAATATCTAAAATAGGGACACTGAAATTAGCTTTACAGGGTGGGCTGCTAAAAAGTCAAGAGTTTCTTTAATTGCCATAAAATAGAAGAATATGCAGCAAGTGGCTACGTTTTTAGCAGTTGACCAAGAAGTAATAGGTGATCAATAAAAACACAAAAAGACAATGCTTCTATAAGAAAAATAAAAAAAAGCTGTGAGACTTTGATCAGACCAAAAGCTGTGAATCCGTGCATTGCATAATGAAAAAATAATGGCATTATTCACATTAAAAACTGTAAACAACAATATTTATTAATGTAGCACTTTTTCATGAAACAATATAGCCTAAAGTGCTCTACAAGATGACAAAAAGGAAGTTACAAGAAAAGAAAAAACAATTAAGATTTGGCAATAACATCAAAAAATAAGAAACTACAAAACAAGGCAAGGTCTGATTGCCGGAAGGATAGAAAAAGCAAAAATTCCAGTTAAGCTGGGGGAAAAAAATTTGATTAAAATATTGAGCTTTTAGAAGTTTTTGAAAATGTTCCACAGTATTAGCCTGGAGAATTTCTATGGGTAGAGTATTTCAGATTTTAAGTACATAGCAGCAAAAGGCCCTTGGAATTATAAACAGACCTCCATTCTAAGATCTAAGGTTAAGACTCAGAGTGTAGGAGGACAGAAATTCAAAAATACAGATGGATCAAGATTATTTAAGGATTTATAAACCATTAATATTTTTTTGAAGTTCATTCTGAATGACACAGATAACCAATGTAACAACATTAAAACTAGTGAGATGTGTTCAAATTTTCTATTTCTAGTTAAGATTCTGGTTGCTGAATTCTGCACTGATTGCAAACAATTTATGTTTGTCTTAGGTAGTTCTTTTACGAGTGCATTACAGTAGTCAACTAAAAACAGGCGCAAATTAATTTTTCAACATCTTGTAAAGTTATAAGAGACCTAATTTCTGCTAACTTCTGGTCAATGTGTGATTTAAAGTCTCTAGGTCAAAGTCGATGTTTACCCCTAAATTCTTTACCTCTGCCTTGACTTTTAAATATAAGGGATCAAGTATATTACTAATATCCACACTACATTCATGTTTGCCAATCACTAAGATTTCAGTTTTATACTTATTTAGTTTGATAAAGTTACTGTTCATCCAATCTGAAATACTGCTAAGACATTGGATCAGAGATACGTGAGCACCAGGGTCATCAGGCACTATCGATAAATAAACATTGTGATTGTCATACTTGAATAATTAAAACAAGTATTCAATAGCATTCTAGAGCTATTTGGCAGCAATTGAAAATTATATAGGAAAACATACTTTAGAATTCTTAGAATATATATTATATGCAAACATACAGTATATTGCCCATTTAGCAATCAATGAAGGCTATAGCTTATGTCAATGGTGCAATGTCCTAATGTGATATCTAAACATTAGTTTACGCTCTTTAGAATGTCAGATTAGACAATACAACTGGACATTCATGTTGATGCCAAAACCTTTGCATTGATAAATTATTTCTATTATTTTACATATTCAATTTGTAAATAGCTTGGCCATGCTGTTATGTCATTTTGGAGAAATACATTTTATATAGACTCACCCCATCCCCCCCAAGAAAGATAGATAGATAGATAGATAGATAGATAGATAGATAGATAGATAGATAGATAGATAGATAGATCAATTGCTTCAGCGACATGACTTTGAAATGTGTGGCTTCAAATAATTGTATATAAAGTTGTTTTTTTGGGGGTGGATGTATTATTGGACAAATTGCACAAGACTAATTGAATCTGAGGTTTATGTGAAAGTTTGTTTGGAGTGTTACCCAAAAAATGAAGTTTATAGACCTAAGACTATCTCAAGCAAATCAATAGGTACAGAAATTAGAGAAGATTTGTTAGAACTATACAATTTTGTTTGTGAATTTCCCAAAGTCTTCTTTCATCTGAAAGGTATATCCAACTATGCCGAGGAATACTTTTGTGCCATACTCGCATTTATCTTGGCCATTAATAAACACTTTCCAAAAATGCACATTAAAAAAAACTGTTATCCTTATCATGGAGGAGAGTAAAAACAAACAAAAAAAAAAAAAACTCCAGACAGCTGGAGAAAAATAAATCTGCAGGGGTTCCAAGGCCATTAGACTGCCCAGCCCACTGTAGGCATTCTACCTAACATAAATGACCTCAATCAGTCCTCATTGTATTCAGGGTTCACATGGAAGAATTTGATGATGACGTTAATGTGGACTTCTGGCCTTTAATCCATCAAAGTAGGGACATCACGGTGCTTTGATCAGGTGGTGGTGGCGCAGATCACCACCACAGAAAACTGGTAAAAGAACAGAAGAGAAAATAAGGGTTAGTACGGATTACTGAGCCACCAGGAATGATAATGATAATTAAATGCATATACGGAATATCAGGATTAAACTAAAATGAAGCTATGAGAAAGCCATATTAAAATAATGTTTTTTAGCAGTTTTTTAAAGTGTTCCACTGTATTAGCCTGGTGAATTCCTATTGGCAAGCTATTCCTGATTTTAGGTGCATAACAACAGAAGGCTGCCTCACCACTTCTTTTAAGTTTAGCTCTTGAAATAATAAGCAGGCACTTATTTGAAGATCACGTGCATTTTTTATAGAACTGTGAAATTCTTGAATTATATTGTTATGTTTCTTAAAAAGTGAAGTATAATATCAAAACTTGGAAATGAGGGTAAGGGTGGAATATCTGAAATGAATGAATCTTCAATTCTCCATTGCTACGAGGGATGTTCAAAAAGCTTCCACACTTTTTTAGTTGGAAATGGTGAATTCGGGAAGAGTTGTAATTGGGCATTAAAAAGTTGGTATGACGCTGGGAAAACTGCATCGCAAAGGAAAGTGACTATGTAGAAAAGTGCCCTTAATTTGTTTTTGAAATTCTAAATAAATAGAGTTTAAAAAAAAGTGCAAAACCTTTGTGAATGTCCCTAGCAACAGCTGGCAGGAGGAGTTTCATGTGGATTTATGAATTTATTTATTTATTTTTTAACTTTCTTTAATAGCTATAAGTTTTCTTAATTTCCTTTAAACCAAACCTCAGCAACTTGCAGTTCCAGCCAAGTAAACTTCGGGCAACCCATTTATCTGCTGTTAATCTGATTTGCTATTTATCTGATTACTGTTTTCATTTCATTGTTTGTGTAATTGGATTATTTGTGTTAATACGTCTGTCCTGCTGTACAAATTAAAGTCTACTACAGGCTAAATAAGAAATTTAAACAGTTTTATTGTGTTTTAATTTATTGTTTAAATGTTTAGTTTGAATCTTGTTTAGAGAGGTTGTTTGATTATCCTGGGTAGTACTTTAAGTTGTAAATTGGGATTTGCACCCACTCGCCTAGCGTGTTCTTATCATGTAGTCAGTCAGTCAGTCATTGTCCAACCTGCTATATACTAACACAGTGGGTCTGCTGGAGCCAATCCCAGCCCACCACAGGACACACACACACCAAGCACACACTAGGGACAATTTAGGATTGCAATAAACTTAAACTGCATGTCTTTGGACTGTGGGAGGAAACCAGAGCACCTGGAGGAAACCCACACAGACATGAGGAGAACATGCAAACTCCACAAAGGGAGGACCCGGTAAGCAAACCCAGGCCTCCTTACTGCAAGGCAGCAGCACTACCACTACACAACCGTGCTGCCCTTATCATGTTGTACCTGGATTAAAGTGTGCTAACAACCCAGGTCAATTAAACCCCTCAGTTAATGATCAAACATTATAGTTATTGGTCACATTTCTCATGTTTTGTTTTTTTAAGATTAAAATTTTTATCTTAGTTTAAGTGTGTTTTACTGGCCTATTAATTATTAAGAGCACATGTATTAGACTTATTTAACTGAGATAAACTAATGTGAGGAGAGTTATGTTTTTAGGATGTCCACTTCCCCCAATTAATGAGGTGGCATATTAATTTTGAATTAATGCCCTAGTGACCCCTAGAGCCTGCAGTTGTGTTTTTAAGGTTATTTCAATGGCTATTGTAATGTTCCTACAACAGATACAACATTAATCAAGCTTTGTAAATTATTTATAGGATCTAGGATTTTTCTGGACATCAGTTTTAAGAATAATGTGTGTGAGTAGTCTAACTTACACAATGACATGATCTTGTTGACTATTGTAAATACAGTAATGAAGTGCTGGATCAGATAGCTAAAGATATTCAGTCTTTCATATCACATATATTTATGAAGCTCATGAAGTTGAGAGGTTAGAATTCAATTCTTCAGAATAAGGGGATAGCTTAATAAATACTATTGCAGGATCTCTAAAAAGATGTTGCTGTCTTAAAATGACAATATATGTTTATCCAATCATATTTTGTAATAAATAACCTTTTATTTAAAATAAGGTAAATTATACTAATTATATTTTGAAACAAAATAATAGTTTTGAATTGTTTACTCTGTTTTATTATAGGGACTTTGATTTTGATCACAAACAAGGTCTTCAAAATTCATTCTTCATTGTTCCATTGATAGCAGACCTAGTGTGTCAACAGTGTGCCAACACCAGAAGTCTTCCACTATTGTACAACTTTTCAAGGAGGTTGTTAAATAGATTTTGATTTCTGATTGCCATGTAAGTACTGATGTTTGAAGTGAAAATAGTGAAATAATTCACTTTATGATTGATGGAAGAAGTGTCCACTAAGAAGGGTCAGTTTTTGGCAAAAGCATTCAAAATCTAAGAATTGAAAAACTGTTATCTGAATTCAACAGTGTTACATTTTTACTTAAAAGAAAACTTGTTAATCATTCAGAATTACTCGTAGGTAGACTGAGAATTAATCATTTAAAAATTATGTAAACCAAGTGCTTCCTATTACCCCTTCACATTGTTTACTTCTAAATAAATCAACGTTTGATTCACTAAAAAGTATAATGTCACTAAAAATGAGGTAGTAAGAAAGAAAACTTTCTCTGTTAATGTTGACATGTTTCCTCACTGTACTGTGCATTTTTTCTTTTTTAGGAACTATTTCAGCCTTTCTCAAAGCTAAGTTCTTGCTTTAATTCTCGTATTCTGAACCCTGCACTGTTATATTTTCGTGTATGTACTTCAATTTCATTTTCACTGCCGTGGGCTTCAGTGCGCAGTAATACATCGCAGAATCAGACAACTTAGCAGATGAAATCGTTAAATGAACCGTTGTTTCTTTTTCTAACAGTTTTGCGTCAAATCTTAAGTCGTCTGCATCGGGGTTGTATCCAACAGACCTTGTCAATAAATGTCGAGGAATGTCGTTTCGACGTTGGATATACCAAAACAATTCTGGAGCAGCTCGTGTAGTTTTATAGGAACATAGCAACAGAACCTGCTGTTCTTCAAGAACTTCCAACATAATTTGAGGCTGCGAAACACCATCCATATTACCGTAACCTAAATTACAAAATAAATTAACACATAAGCAAACATTTTAATAATAATAATAATAATAATAATAAATTGAAAATAGCACATTAGTAAACACATATACATTTGTTTATATGTCGGATAAATGTTTACCATAATATTATGAACGGCTAGTTTAGAGGTGCTCAAAAGTGTTATGCAAAATTATACAAACTCTTTACATACCTAAAGAGTTAAAAACGAACAAGTAAAGAACATGCTGCAACATTTTTCTTTGTCGTCTGAGCTTCGTTTCGATTGACCCGCTTTAAAAAGAAAAAAGGGCCTCTTTTTTTCGTTCCTCAGACACGCGGTGATGTTATTTTAGCGCCACCTGCCTCTTTGAACAAAGAGTCACGTACAACTTTATTTCGAGAAAGACGAGACGTTATACCCTATGAGGGACCAAACAAGCCATAAATCGTCTTATACAGCTGAGTACAAATTTATAATGTAAATAAGGAAAGACTGTAGACCATATGGTGCCGCTAGAGGCGATGCCATTCACCGTTACTGAATCAAAGATGGATGGGGTGTGGGGTAATTTATTGGCTTGAATACGCCATTGACCACCCAAACTCTTGGCACCCCTAGACCGGTGACTACTCGGCCTTAGTGAAGAGCCAAAATACAGTATAATAGACAAAGAGTAGAAAAAAAGTTGATATAACATGCCGCATAAAGTGTACATAATATATGTTTTACAGTATATATAAATTGAGTCTACTGAGCAATTCTAATATAAAAACACATTTGTGAATCCATGTTACCAGAAACTGGTAAGCCAAGCTACCAATAGCTTCACAATCACAGTTTGCTGTCACCAGACTTCTAAATGGTAAAATATACAGCATTATTTTGTTTTATTGTTTTATAATGCTGTGTCTTGGCTGTTGCAGAGAACAGCAGCACTCTTAAAAATAAAGGTTACCAGAATAATTGTACAGAGTGATGCCATACAGAAACAATATATATATATATATATATATATATATATATATATATATATATATATAAAGGCAGAGTCCCCCAGCGCTACATGTTTTATTTATTTGGTGAAAAAACAAAATGTTTAAAATGTGAAATTGGCAAATCAGAAAGTTCAACAATAATAATTATTTTTATCTTTATAGCGCTTTACTCACTACTCAAAGAGCTTTGCAAACATCACACAGAGAGGACCCAGGATGCAAACCCATGATCTCCTTATTGAAAAGCAGTGGTGCTACTCTTACACCACCTGTGTTAAGTGTACTATACTGCATAATATTGTATTTGATAGTTTAAAATTACAAACACAGAATTTCTGAAATTGAAGAATATTGACTGCAAGTTAATATTAAGTTCTACATCTACAAAAAAAGTTGTTATGTAGTCCCACAAAGCAATCAGTGCTAAATTTGATTGACTTTTAAAGAAAACTCCAAACTTTTTGCATGTTTTCATCAAATGCAGTGTTTCTAATTCGTTCTTTGCTTTGATCATCGTCCTCATAACAACCATGTATCTGCAAGATCAAAGCATGGGAGTAGAGGGCCAATCTATTGTATTAAGAGAAGTGGGCAGACAGTGCTTGTCAGTGACAACAAAACACAATTTGTTTAATATGCGAAAACCTACATTCGCACTCACTCGATGAGACTGGAATGCAACTAAGACTCTTGTCTTTTCAAGCACAATTGAATTATATTTCTTGTGTGTCACATTTTGAAGAATACTTTAGTGTACACATATTTTATAAATTCCATTGTCTGTAATACCAGCACCAATCACATAAATCTATTCTAAAGTATATTGCCATTAGCCAATTACCTTAGGTTCTTGTTACACAACAATAACCTGTTTTTAAGCTTTAAAAAGTGACTTTTAGAAATAAATGTCATTATATTGTCATAAGGTTTATAGGATAATTATTGTCACGTGAACAAGGAACAGTGACATTCTTACTTGTGCTAATCACAACTGCAACACATAGCCAGTCTCCAACACCATGATTAATCAGTTGTGACAGATAGGGGGTGCTGTCGTCCCCTTGAACCCTCAGATCAGACGTCAGACACCAGATAAAAGTCAAATAATTTGATTTATTAGGACAATAAAGTGTACAAAGCACCCTACACTCCACAATACTCATCCAATAGCCAATCAATACAATAATAAATCAATAATCCTCCACTCTCCCAGACGCATTGCCACCCTTCCTCCCAACTCAGCTCATCCGTCTGGGATCTCCCTCAGTTTTTTATAGTCCAGTCTGGGCCAGGTGAAAACTCCTTTTCTTCGTCAGCCCGGAAGCACTTTATTTCTTCCATCCTTGTGACATGGAAGTACTTCCAGACTGTATGAAAAACTAACGTTTCTGTGCCTCCCTGCAGCGTTCCCTGGTGGCCCCGACGTTATCCTGCAGGGCTCTGTGTTAAAACTCCATAGTCCATGATGCCCTGCTGGAATTTGGGGCATCTCCACGTTGCTGGGAGTGCTCCATCTGGCGGCATGAGGGTCTTGGCCGGGATAAGCTGCCGGACACAGTCCACACAGTATACAGGTATTATAATTACAGAACAACTTTAAGTAGATTCAAATGAGAATAAGCATATTTGTAGCCTTTACATATCGATTTCCAATCTAAATAACATAATTTTGTTGGATGTAACAATAAGCAGACCCATTTGTAGTTGTTTAAACAAATCAAGCAATTTTCATCAACATAGAATTGTTTTCATATCAAAACACCATAATACAAAATTGCCAAGTGGACATGTTCCCCCATTGTGATTTGTTTTAACATTTAAAATGGGAATAGAGGCCTGGGCAGAGAGCCAGATTTTGGGGATATTTTTGCAGTTTTAATATTAAAATATATAATTACCTTTTTAACACGTGAGACACTGTCTTGCATCCAAGACAAGATGCTGAGTACGAAGGCTTCAATTTATTCCACTCAGAACAGGAACAATCAGGGTATTTATTCAAATTAAACTTACCACTTTAATAAAGACATAGAAAAAAGCAGTGATGGGGCCAGGATTAGAATTTATCTCACATCAGCCTGCAAAGTTGTAGTTGCCTCGGTGGTGCCACAAACGTGCAGCTACCTTGCCAACAGACAAGCAATCCTTGGCAGATGAGTCAACCTCATTTTGGCATGCAGCACAGTTGGGGAGGGTCTCAGAAATCTCACAATATATATAATATATACAGTATGTTATATATATATATATATATATATATATATATATATATATATATATATATATATATATACTCAGCAAAAAAGAAACGTCCCTTTTTCAGGACTGTGTATTTCAACAATAATGTTTTAAAAATCCAAATAACTTTACAGATCTTCATTGTAAAGGGTTTAAACAATGTTTTTCATGCATGTTCAATTAACCATAATTAATTAATTAACATGCACCTGTGGAATGATCGTTAAGACCTTAACAGCTTACAGAAAGTAGGCATTTAAGGTCACAGTTCTAAAAACGCAGGACACTAAAGAGACTTGTCTACCGACTGTGAAAAACACCCAAAGAAAGATGCCCAGGGTCCCTGCTCATCTGCGTGAACGTGCATTAGGCATGCTGCAGGGATGCATGAGGACTGCTGATGTGGCTAGGGCAATAAATTGCCATGTCCGCACTGTGAGACGCCTAAGACAGAGCTACAGGGAGACAGGATGGACAGCTGATCATCCTCGCAGTGGAAGACCACGTGTAACAACACCTGCACAGGATCGGTAGATCCGAATATCACACCTGCGTGACAGGTACAGGATGGCCACAACAACTGCCCGAGTCACACCAGGACCACACAATCCCTCCATCAGTGCTCAGACTGTCCGCAATAGGCGGAGAGAGGCTGGACTGAGGGCTTGTAGGCCTGTTGTAAGGCAGGTCCTTACCAGACATTACCAGCAACAACGCCACCTATGGGCACAAACCCATCTTCGCTGGACCAGACAGGAGTGGCAAAAAGTGCTCTTCACTGATGAGTCACGGTTTTGTCTCACCAGGGGTGATGGACAGATTTGTGTTTATCGTCGAAGGAATTGAGCACGTCTGGGACTGTTGGATCGCAAGGTGAGGGCTAGGGGCATTCCCCCCAGAAATGTCCAGGAACTTGCAGGTGCCTTGGTGGAAGAGTGAGGTAACATCTCACAGCAAGAACTGACAAATCTGGTCCAGTCCATGAGGAGGAGATGCACTGCAGTACTTCAAGCAGCTGGTGGCCACACCAGATACTGACCGGTACTTTTGATTTTGAGCCTCCCTTCATTCAGGGACACATTGTGAAACATTTTTAGTTTATGTCTTATGGTGTTGACTCTTTTAGTGTTCATACAAATATTTACACATTAAGTTTACTGAAAGTAAAAACAGTTGAAAGTCAGAGGACATTTCTTTTTGCTGAGTATATATATATATATATATATATATATATATATATATATACAGTATCTCACAAAAATGAGTACACCCCTCACATTTTTGGAAATATTTTATTATATCTTTTCATGGGACAACACTAGAGAATGTGAATTTCCCCTTGGGATTAATAAAGTATCTATCTATCTATCTAGAGATATGACACTTTGATACAATGTAAAAGTAGTCAGTGAACAGCTTGTATAACAGTGTAAATTTGCTGTCCCCTCAAAATAACTCAACACACAGCCATTAATGTATAAACCGCTGGCAACAAATGTGAGTACATCCCTAAGTGAAAAATGCCCAAATTGTGCCCAATTAGCCATTTTCCCTCCCCGGTGTCATGTGACTCATTAGTGTTACAAGGTCTCAGGTGTGAATGGGGAGCAGGTGTATTAAATTTGGTGTTATCGCTCTCACGCTCTCTTATACTGGTCACTGGAAGCTAAACATGGCACCTCATGGCAAAGAACTCTCTGAGGATCTGAAAGAAAGGATTGTTGCCCCACATAAAGATGGCCTAGGCTATAAGAAGATTGCCAACACCCTGAAACTGAGCTGGAGCACGATGGCTAAGACCATACAGCGGTTTAACAGGACAGATTCCACTCAGAACAGGCCTCGCCATGGTCGACAAAAGAAGCTGAGTGCACGTGCTCAGCGTCATATCCAGAGATTGTCTTTTGAAAATAGATGTATGAGTGCTGCCAGCATTGCTGCAGAGGTTAAAGGGGTGGAAGGTCAGCCTGTCAGTGCTCAGATCATACACCGCACACTGCATCAAATTGGTCTGCATGGCTGTCATCTCAGAAGGAAGCCTCTTCTAAAGATGATGCACATGAAAGCCCGCAAACAGTTTGCTGAAGACAAGCAGACTAAGGACATGGATTACTGGAACCATGTCCTGTGGTCTGATGAGACCAAGATAAACTTATTTGCTTCAGATGGTGTCAAGCTTGTGTGGCGGCAACCAGGTGAGGAATACAAAGACAAGTGTGTCTTGCCTACAGTCAAGCATGGTGGTGGGAGTGTCATGGTTTGGGGCTGCATGAGTGCTGCCGGCACTGGGGAGCTACAGTTCATTGAGGGAACCATGAAGCAGAGCATGATCCCCTCCCTTTGGAAACTGGGCCACAGGGCAGTATTCCAACATAACGACCCCAAACCCACCTCCTAGATGACTACTACCTTGAAAAAGAAACTGCGGGTAAATGTGCTGGACTGCCTAAGCATGTCTTCAGCCCTAAAGCCCATTGAGCATCTGTGGGGCATCCTCAAACGGAAGGTGATGGAGCACAAGGTCTCTAACATCCACCAGCTCCGTGATGTCGTCATGGAGGAGTGAAAGCGGATTCCAGTGGCAACCTGTGAAGCTCTAGTGGACTCCATACCCAAGAGAGTTAAGGCAGTGCTAGAAAATAATGGTGGCCACACAAGATAGAGAGAGAGAGAGAGAGAGAGAGAGAGAGAGAGAGAGAGAGAGAGAGATAGATAGATAGATAGATAGATACTTTATTAATCCCAATGTTTAGTGGATGCAGTGGATTTTCCATTATTGACAGGAGCCTGCTCAGTGGCTGTCGCTCTGCCACAAATGTCAAACTGTCCAGCTCTGTGTCTACAACAAAGCCTGCCTTCCTCTCCAGTTTGTCCAAGCGTGAGGCATCCCTCTTCTTAATGCTGCCTCCCCAGCACACCACTGCGTAGAAGAGGGCACTCGCCACAACTGTCTGATAGAATATCTGCAGCAAATTATTGCAGATGTTGAAGGAAACCAGCCTTCTAAGGAAGTATAGTCACTTCTGTCCTTTCTTACACGGAGCATCAGTATTGGCAGTCCGGTCCAATCTATCATCCAGCTGCATTCCCAGGTATTTATAGGTCTGCACCCTCTACACACAGTCACCTCTGATGATCATGGGGTTCTTGAGGGGCCTGGGCCTGCTAAAATCCATCACCAGCTCCTTGGTTTTGCTGGTGTTCAGTTGTAGATGGTTTGAGTTGCACCATTTAACAAAGTCTGCAAACTTTTGCACGTGATAGGACTCCGAGTTGCATTGGAAGTCCGATGTATTTAGGCTGAACAGGACCAGAGAAAGTACAGTCCCTTGTGGCGCTCCTCTGTTGCTGACCACAATGTCAGACCTGCAGTTCCCGAGACGCACATACTGAGGTCTGTCTTTAAGATAGTTCACGATCCATGCTACCAGGTATGAATATACTCTCATCTCTGTCAGCTTGTCCCTAAGGAGCAGAGGTTGGATGGTGTTGAAGGCACTAGAGAAGTCCAGAAACATAATTCTTACAGCACCACTGCCTCTGTCCAAGTGGGAGAGGGATCGGTGTAGCATATAGATAATGGCATCCACCACTCCCACCTTCTCCTGGTATGCGAACTGCAGAGGGTTGAGGGCGTGGCAGACCTGTGGCCTCAGGTGGTGAAGCAGCAGCCGCTCCATGGTCTTCATCACATGTGACATCAGAGCGACAGGCCGGAAGTCGTTCAGCTCACTAGGACGTGATACCTTTGGGACTGGGGTGATGCAAGATGTTTTCCAAAGCCTCGGGACTCTCCCCTGTTCCAGGCTCAGGTTGAAGATGCGCTGTAGAGGACTCCCCAGCTCCAACACACAGGCCTTCAACAGTCATGGCGATACTCCATCTGGACCCGCTGTTTTGCTGGCACAAAGTCTCCTTAGCTCTCTAATTACCTGGGCTGCTGTAATTGTGGGTTGGGATAAGCTCTCTCCTATGCTGGTATCAGCAGAAGGATGGCTGGAGGATGCAGTACTCCGAAGTGAGAGTGGGTTAGGGTGGTGAAACCTGTTGAAGAAGTTGTTCATCTGGTTTGCTCTCTCCATGTCTCTCTCAATGGTGGCACCCCGAATTCTAACTGCAGCCAGTGATGATCTTCATACCATCCCATACTTCCTTCATGCTGTTATTCTGCAACTTCTGCTCCAGCTTTCTCCTGTACTGCTCCTTCGCCACCCCGAGCTGGACTCAGAGTTCCTTCTGCACGCGCTTGAGCTCATGCTGATCACCACCTTTAAAAGCCCTTTTCTTCTGGTTCAAAAGGCCCTTGATGTCACTTGTAATCCATGGCTTGTTGTTAAACATAGCAGCGTACTGTTCTTACTGGAACTAGAGTCCATACAGAAGTTGACGCAGTTAGTAGTGCAGTCAACAACCTCTTCAATGTTCTCACTATGTGACCCCTGCAGGATATTACAGTCCATAGTTTCAAAGCAGTCTCTCAGAGCATGCTTTGCCTCAGGGGACCACTTCCTGAATGAATGTGTGGTTGTAGGTAGTGCTCTCACTCTTGGTTTGTAGTGAGGCTGAAGCAGAACCAGGTTATGATCTGCTTTCCCAAGCGCAGGCAGCTGGGTGGTGCTGTATGTGTCTTTAACGTTTGCATACAGTAGGTCGATAGTCCTATTTCCTTGGGTATTACAATTCACATACTGGGAAAAGGCAGGTAATATTTTGTTCAGTGTCACATGGTTAAAGTCTCCAGCGATTAGCACAAGCGCCTGTGCTGTGGTTGTAACTTAGCAACAGTGGGATGGATGATGTCACCTGCTATCTCCACGTCTGCCCGAGGAGGGATGTAAACAATAACAACAATGACGTGTCCAAACTCTCTGGGCAAGTAATAGGGACGCAAACTTACGGCCAACAGTTTAATGTCCCTGCAGCAAGTGAAGATTTTAAGGTTTACACGTCCAGAGTTGCACCACCTTGTATTAACACAGAGAGCAACTCCTCCTCCTCCTCCTTTATGCTTCCCGCAGGTACTTACATCTCTGTCCGCTCTAACTGTGCTAAACCCGGGTAGGTCCACGTTAGCATCTGGGATGTTAGTTGTTAGCCACGTTTCACTAAAACACAGTTTTAACACAGTTAAGCACGTTAAATGCTTTGTTTTGTATTTGATCTTCTACTCGTATGTGATCTATGTGTGTGGATCACTACTTGCTTATTAAACTGGCTCTCTTCCTCTAACTGTACACAGAGTCCATTACATTTGTGATATTACAGTTCTCTGAATAACTAAAATACTGAGATGTATACGTGATGTCATTTTCATGATGATAGGAGCTAAAGCACATTATTAAACGTGTTTCATGAGCCTCGTGCTCATGACAAGCATTTATCTTTTGTCGAAATTTGTCGCTGCGTTTTTAGCTGTTGTCACACACGTGTGAATAGGAGGACGTTGTGTGGACCAAGTAATAGTAATTCCACGCCAGGCCAGGGGAGGGCGGGGTGCAATAAATCTTCTCTTGCTATCTCTGCAGACCAGCCGCAGGAAAGCCTATCTGAATCAGGAACATCACTTCCAGTTCCGGCGCCCAGAAGATTGTCACTTCCTGTCCCGATTCCCAGACTGATGTCAGAGAGACATCACTTCCGGTCAACCAACATCACTTCCTGTTAATATGTCACTTCCTGTTTGATCATTTATAACCGCCATCTTTTCAACCCTTGAGCAGTTCTGTTTTGGACTCCGTACTGATTACATCAGTGCTGAAACTTAAAAGACTCCTTTGCAGCTAGGAATATTATATGGGTGGCTGCCCCAAACCTTTTATACGTGTGTCGAGTGGCTTCATTTTACAGTGGCGTAGTCGGCAGGATGATAACCTCCAGGAGAGAAAGGAGGATAAACCTCAACCTAAGCTCGACACACACTCTTATACCAACAACCTGTCAGATGGGTAAGTACCGCTCCCGAGTTGCCGAGTGGGCGTCAGTTGGGGCGTGTTGGAGAAAGCTTGAGTATGCTTCGACCCATCATCCTTTTAAAGGTCTGGGGAAAAATAGTCCCGGGAACCACAGACTAGAGCCAAGTGCGTCAGGGGATGCCTTGGGTTCTTATTTTGGCCACCTGGGTGTGGGGACTGCCTCATCATATCCCACAAGGGGGAAAGCCCTTTAAAGGTGGGGAAAACCCAGGCTGGCAGGTGAAAAACATCATGGCCTGGACCTATAACCCAGCTAAGGCAACCAGGAAACAGGCCGTGGCTTTATGGGCTAAGGTGGTTGGGTGGCTAAAACCCCATAAAAAGTCCAGCCACCAAATAGCGGAGCAGGTGGCCTGCGCTTTGTTGCTCAAGCCTACCGAAAAAATCGCCCAGCCGGCCTGGGAATATACTAATATTATCTCATTAATTGAGATGATAGACCTCATAAAGGCAGAAACCGCCTTAGGAAGGTCAGAATGGAACTCGGGTGAACCCGGGCGTGCTTGCGTCCCTAACACAGAGTCCCGCGGCTGTAATCCGAAGCATATTCGAGTGGAATCTGATACGCGCCGGCAGGCCCTGCGAAGCAACAAAGGGGTCTGCGGAGTAATGTGGGAGGAGGCACGGTGCGCTCGCTAATCCACTGGCTTGTTCACATACGGAGAAGTACTAGTGAATGGTATTAAAGTAATCGCTCTATTCGATACCGGCAGTAACATTTCCATTGTTGCTCGCCATTTGATTTTACCGCGACAATGGTGTAAAAATAAGACCTGCATTATCTGTATCCACGGGGATGTTCGGTATTATCGATCCGCCAACTGCTTCATCTGTCGGGACGGCAATTTAAAGAAGTTAATGGTGGCTGTGATGGATAATCCTCCTTTTCCCGTGATACTAGGGAGAGATTGGGTCAAAATAAATAGCGGTAATTCAGGCGCTTCTCCCCGATCACTAGGTCTAGTCACGGATGCTGATTCTGCGCCTCAACTTCTCCACGCCGTGTTTACAGCCGGCAGAGGAGCGGACTTCGCCTCTGGTGATGACGACGAAACGCCAGGGGCGCCGCAACCCGAGACGTCATCAGTAAGCGCTACGACGGCTCGGGATGAAAACACGCCCCTTGAGGTCGAATCCGATCCTCTCTCACGTCTGCAGTTTCAATTCAGGCAGACGCCGGCTTCATTTAAAGGGAGCAATGGAATGATGACTCCTTAAATTTGCAAAGAATGCAGTCGTTCTGATAGGCGGCCAACGCACCTCGCATCCAATGCCACAGGGTCCTCACTTTGTGCTTAATAATGATCTGTTATACCGGGTAGCAGAACATGAGGGGTAGATGAGGTCACTGTTGTTAGTACCGCGACTTACGGCGAGAGGTCTGTGAACTAGCACATACCCATCTGCTGGGAGCCCATTTGGGTCCCGAAAAAACACTAGAGAGAATTAAACTCCGATTTTTTTGGCCCGGAATTAACGAGGAGGTTCGCCGCTTTTGTACATCCTGTCCAGAGTGTCAATTGAGGCAAATTCCTAGGAGGGACCGTGCTCCTCTAATTCCCTTACCCTTAATAGACATCCCTTTTGAACGGATTGGGGTCGACCTGGTGGGACCCTTAGAACCCTCAGCCAGAGGTCATAAGTATATAATGGTCCTGGTAGATTATGCTACCCGGTTTCCAGAGGCTGGTTCGCTGCGCTCAGCTACTACAAAAGCTATCGCGCGGAATTAGTGGGGTATTTGCGCGTGTTGGGATCCCTAAAGAAATCCTGACGGATCAAGGGACTCCTTTTACCTCGCAGACGTTCAGGGAGACTGCCAAGCTACTTCAAATAAAACATTTAAAGACCGGTATATCATCCTCAAACCGATGGTCTTGTAGAGAGGTTTAATCAAACTCTCAAACAGATGTTGCGTAAAGTAGTCAATGAGGATGGAAGGAACTGGGATCAGCTCCTCCCCCTTGTCCTTTTTGCATATCGGGAAGTTCCACAAGCCTCCACGGGGTTCTCACCATTTGAATTGCTATATGGACGACAGCCCCGGGGCATATTAGACGTTTTAAAAGAAGGATGGGAGGAAGAGGCCCTCCCATCAACAAATATATTAGAGTATATCGCACAGTTACGCGATAGATTTGAAAAAATTAGACCCATATTAAAACACATATGGAAAAGGAGCAAGCAGCTCAGGCCCGATGCTATAACCAGGGTACGTCTCTGCGGGAGTTCCACCCGGGAGACCGTGTCATGGTTTTGGTTCCTACCTCTCATTCCAAATTACTGGCTCATTGGCAGGGCCCTATGAAATTAAGGAGAGGAAAGGGCTGGTCGACTATTTGGTGAAACAACCAAATCGTCGACCCAGCGAGCGGATTTATCATGTCAATCTGCTGAAACCGTGGAAGGACAGGGATTCTGAACCCTCCTCCAGACAGCCCCGCTCTCTCTTTGCTCATCAATTACACCTTAATTTCGGAACTAATTTGACTCGCCAACAATGTCAGGAGCTCGAAGCAGTTATCCTGTCTGTCCCTGAGGTAGTTAGTGAAAAACCAGGTCAGACCTCCCTGATTGCGCATGACATTGTGATGAAACCTGGGGTTATAGTCCGAGAACGCCCATACAGAATTCCCGAGGCAAAAAAGGCTGAAGTGGAGTTGGAGATCAGACGAATGCTGGAGCTAGGTGTGATTGAGGAAAGTTATAGTCCCTGGTCCAGTCCTATCGTTATGGTCGGTAAGCCCGATGGAAGTTGGAGGTTTTGCAATGACTTCCGTCGGCTTAACCAAGTCTCCCAATTTGACGCCTATCCGATGCCACGAGTGGATGACCTCCTCGAGCGGCTAGGACATGCCAAATTTTTGACTACTTTAGATATGACTAAAGGGTACTGGCAGGTTCCCTTAACGGACTCCGCTAAGGAAAAAACAGCATTCAGCACCCCTAGTGGTCACTGGCAATATCGTGTCCTCCCATTTGGATTACATGGGGCACCTGCGACCTTCCAACGTCTGGTGGATAAAGTGCTCCGTCCTCATAATTCATATAGTGCTGCCTACTTGGATGACGTTGTCATCTATTCCAACACCTGGGAGGAACACATACTGCAGGTTGAAGCTGTATTGCGGACACTAGCAGAAGCTGGACTTCATATCAACCCGAAAAAATGTTATTTTGGGTTGGTGAGGCCAAATATTTAGGCTATCTAGTGGGCCGGGGTATGGTGAGACCACAGTGTTCTAAAATTGATGCCATTGCAAATTGGCCCCGTCCGATAACCAAGAGGCAAATTCAAGCATTTCTCGGTTTAGCGGGTTACTATCGCCGGTTTGTACCCCGGTTTTCCGAGAGAGCTACGCCTTGACAAACCTCACAAAGAAGGGTCGACCTAATCATGTGGTATGGGATGAGAAATCAGAGGCTGCATTCAGTGACTTGAAACTGGCCCTTCCGTCAGCTCCTATATTAAAGGCACCAGATTTTTCTTTACCTTTTATTCTCCAGACGGACGCTTCGGACACAGGTCTTGGAGCCGTGCTGAGCCAGAGCGTCGATGGAGTTGAACACCCCATTATGTACCTGAGCCGGAAACTGTTGGATCGGGAAACTAGGTATGCAGCAGTGGAGCGGGAGGCTTTGGCTATTAAATGGGCGATTACTCAGCTGAGATACTACCTCTTGGGACGTGAATTCACTCTTGTGACAGACCATGCACCCTTACAGTGGATGGCCTTGCACAGGGAGTCCAATCCAGCGGGTCACGAGGTGGTTTTTAGATCTACAGCCGTATAAGTATTCGGTCGTTTATCGCCGTGGTGTTCTGCAAGCCAATGCCGATGCCCTTTCCAGATGCCACGACTTCTCGGACGCGCCCGACCGACGGGTCTGGGCTGAGGGGGCCATGTCACACACGTGTGAATAGGAGGACGTTGTGTGGACCAAGTAATAGTAATTCCACGCCAGGCCAGGGGAGGGCGGGGTGCAATAAACCTTCTCTTGCTATCTCTGCAGACCAGCCGCAGGAAAGCCTATCTGAATCAGGAACATCACTTCCAGTTCCGGCGCCCAGAAGAACGTCACTTCCAGTTCCGGCGCCCAGGAAAACGTCACTTCCAGTTCCGCCCAGAAGATTGTCATTTCCTGTCCCGATTCCCAGACTGATGTCAGAGAGACATCACTTCCGGTCAACCAACATCACCTCCTGTTAATATGTCACTTCCTGTTTGATCATTTATAACCGCCATCTTTTCAACCCTTGAGCAGTTCTGTTTTGGACTCCGTACTGATTGCATCAGTGCTGAAATTTAAAAAACTCCTTTGCAGCTAGGAATATTATATGGGTGGCTGCCCCAAACCTTTTATACATGTGTCGAGTGGCTTCATTTTACACTGTGTTGTTATTTTCTCTTTCTGTTTTATATTCAATATATATTGGCGTGGCCGCCCCAAGAGTCCTTGCTTTTCTTTCCCCAAGTAACCGATCGCCATACAATCAGCTCTGTAATAGACGTTAAGCCATCTGTAAGCTTAGCACCGATTCTTCAAAACGTTTAAAGAACATTGAAATATCTTCGTAGTACATGTTAAATTATTCTATCCTTCACGACACTCCCAGTGAAGAATATAGATTATTTAAATGAAGTTAAAGTTTTATGTGTATAATTTAACATATTTTTCTGCATTTCACCTTAAAAATGATATCGTCATCATATGTAAATACGCGCTTTATAAAGTGGCCCAGGTTGTGCGATATTATAACTGTAGTGCAAGTTTACAGTGGGGTGATTGTACTTATAAGTACAAACCGTTCTACAAGGAGCAATTGATTGCGTGCATTTAAAGTTCTTGGGATTAAACTGTTTTGAACCGCGAGGTCCGTACAGGAAAGGCTTTAAAACATTTTGCAGTGGCAGAGACAGCGTGTGCTTAATGCCGTATACCGGTAATTCTCTTTCCGATCAGCTGCTGCTGTGATTCACACTCAGATACAGTGATATAAATAAAAGATGATCCGCTGTGGCAACTCCTAACGGGAGGAGCTGAAAGAAGAAGAAGAAATAGAAGTGAGAGTAACAATGCTAAAGCAGTTATGGTATTTGGAATACTATGGCTGTTCCCTGGACCATTATATTGTTACGAGTTAATTACAATCAGATGCATTACACTAACAAACACTATGCGGTTAGTTTCAGTGTATTTATAAAGCCGCATCATGAAAATAATGAGTAATCACACAAGAACAGTACCATTGCTTTGACGCTGGGTGCCGCCAGTTTGCAAAACCGAGCAGAGAACTTGCGTACGACAAGGCATGAGGTACTGTGGAAAAGTGCGTGGCTTTACACCAAGTGTAGATTTTATACATCGCGATTTGAACGTGGAAAAGTTCATACGCAACATTTCTGTGCGTACGCACCGTTTATACATGAGGCCCCTGAACTGAAAGCGCTTGCATCCATTTGCAGAATAAAGTCCTTTGAAATGTCCAGAATGAACCGGGAATAAGGTTCAGCATTTAGGTCCAAGAAGCAGCGTTTAGGTCCAAGAAGGCTCTGTCACAAGGCATTGGTTCAGACAACACCACAATTCTTTCTATCTTTCTATCCTTTGTCAAGTCAGTGAGGGAGGCAGCCCTATGCGCAAAATTAGGGATGCACTGACAGTAGTACCCCACAAGCCCGATGCGCAAAATTGGGGATGAACTGACAGTAGTACCCTGCAAGGTGCTATCAGCTCGTTGCAGGCGAGCAAACTCCGTCTGAATGGCAACCACTGCTTCCTCTGTGTCCGATACAGCACCACATTCACCTCCCATTGCTGTTTCGTTTTCGTCTGGGTCCGTACTGGGTGTTCAGTCTGGGGAGGCTTTTGGTGTGAGTGATGGTGTGGAAAAGTCTGCCAGCTGCTCCGGGTCTTCACTTGAGGATTCTGGCTCTGGTTCCATTTCAAATCCAGTTCCTTGACTGACATTGTCAGTGGCAAGCCTCTCTCTATCCACTGTAGGGGGAGGCATTCTGCAGGTGGCTAAGACCTGTGGAAAGAGGGCATTCCTTTTTCCTATTAAGAGTGGCCAGGGTGAGGTGTCTGATACAGCAGTCCAAACCTTAAAGTTCTTCCATTTAAATTTCAAAGGGAGTAATATATATATATATATATATATATATTGTGATGGACAGCCGGGTCCCATGCCCGGTCGGGACGCCCCTGCTACATATGTTCCGGGGGAGCCATCATGGACAGCTCATTACCTCCCCCGGGACGCTAGGTGGCAGCCTTCCTGGCCAATGTTCATTTCCCACTCTCCCACATGGGTCCCTGGGACATGGAGTCCTCTACAGCCTGGTTGGGAGAGGGGGTGGCCGCTAGGGGGCGCTGCCATGACTCAAGAGCCTGGCTGGACGAATCTTCAGCCCCACCCAGAGGTGCAATTAGGACCAGGTGGTCAAGCACCTGGAACACTTACAGGGGGGGTTTAAAACGAGAAAGCCTCCACCACTGGGTAGCCAGAATCGGGAGGAAGAGGATGAGGTTGCCTGGGAGGAGTGGTGGTACCAGAGAGGGAAGAGTATTGCTTGTGCTTTGGGACTGTGTTTGGGCTGTGTGGCACGGGGAAGACGTGTCACACAGCTGAAGAAAAATAAAAGCCTGTGTGTTTTTGTACACGTGCCTCTGCGTGGTCTGTGCGGGTCGGGCGCTATATAGCGCCTTTTACTATATATATATATATATATATATATATATAAATATATATATATTATCTCAAGAACGAGACAAAGACAGATAAAGGTTTGGGGCAGCCACCCGTATAATGTGGTATCCTGGCTGCAAAAGTCGTTTTAACAAGTAATCAGCACTGAAGTGCATTCAACTGAGTCTAAAACAAGACTGAGGAAACAAAGGAAAAGGGGCAGGTTTTAAAGGGGGAGACAGGAAGTGAGGTCATATGGATCCGGCACGTGGTCTTCCACCATTTGTTCATAGCCGGACTGGAGCTGGTGTGGACGACTTCCATTGGCTCAGTCCCGGAAGTGATGTCAGCAGAGCCAGGTGAAATCCCTAACCGAGAGGTCGTGAACCCGAGAAAGAGCATCAGCGTTTGCGTGGAGAGCGCCCCGACGATGAACGAGCGAAAACTTGTACGGCTGTAGGTCAAGAAACCACCGGGTGACCCGCGGATTCGACTCCTTGTGCAGGGCCATCCACTGTAGAGGTGCATGGTCCGTGAGAAGGGTGAATTCCCAGCCCAACAAGTAGTACCTAAGCTGAGTAATCGCCAGAGTCTCCCGGTCCAACAGTTTCCGGCTCAGGAACATGATGGGGTGCTCCACACCATCGACGCTTTGGCTCAGCACGGCGCCCAGGCCTGTGTCCCAAGCGTCCGTCTGGAGGATGAAAGGCAAAGAAAAGTTAGGTGCCATCAAAATAGTTGCGGACGTAAGGGCCTGCTTTAAGTCACCAAATGCAGCGCCTGTTATGTTCGGGGCCCTCTTCTTTGTTAAATCAGTCAAGGGCGCCGCTCTCTCCGAAAACCGGGGTACAAACCGGCGGTAGTACCCGCTAACCCGAGAAAGGCTTGGACCTGCCGCTTGGTTCGCGGACGGGCCATTTCAGAATGGCATCAATTTTGGAGCACTGTGGCCTTACGGTACCCCGACCCACCAGGTAGCCTAAATATTTGGCCTCGCTTAATCCAAAGAAACATTTCTTGGGATTAATCCGGAGCCCGGCCTCACCAAGTGTCCGTAATACCGCTTGGACATGCTGTAGGTGTTTCTTCCATGTGCTGGAATAGATGACCACGTCATCCAGGTAGGCAGCACTGTATGAGTTATGAGGCCGAAGCACTTTGTCCACCAGACGCTGAAAGGTTGCTGGAGCCCCGTGTAACCCAAATGGAAGGACACGATACCGCCAGTGTCCGCTAGGGGTACTAAACGGTTTTTCCTTCGCGGAGTCCGTTAAAGGAACCTGCCAGTACCCTTTTGTCATGTCAAGTGTGGTCAGATATTGAGCCTGTCCAAGCCTCTCGAGGAGGTCGTCCACGTGTGGC
Source organism: Polypterus senegalus (assembly GCF_016835505.1). Classification (NCBI taxonomy): domain Eukaryota; kingdom Metazoa; phylum Chordata; class Cladistia; order Polypteriformes; family Polypteridae; genus Polypterus; species Polypterus senegalus. The sequence goes on from NC_053162.1 coordinate 114,848,749, forward strand.
ATTGGATAGGCATCAAATTGGGAGACCTGGTTAAGCCGACGGAAGTCATTGCAGAACCTCCAACTCCCGTCAGGCTTACCGACGAGCACAATGGGGCTGGACCAGGGACTATAACTTTCCTCAATTACACCTAGTTCCAGCATGCGCTTGATCTCAAGCTCCACTTCAGCCTTTTTTGCCTCGGGAAGACGATACGGGCATTCTCGGACAACAACCCCGGGCTCTGTCACGATGTTGTGCTCAATCAGAGAGGTCCTTCCGGGGTTCTCACTGACTACCTCCCGACGGTCCGGATAACTGTTTCCAGCTCCTGCCGCTGTCTGGGACTTAAGTCCGTGCTGAAGTTAAGGTCGTGTGTGTGAGCGAAGAGTGAGCGGGGCTGGCCGGAGGAGGGAGTGGGGTCCCTGTCCTTCCACGGTTTCAGCAGGTTCACATGATAAACCGCTCCTTTGGCCGACGCATTGGGTTGACTCACCAAATAGTCACCAGTCCCTTCCTCTCCTTAACTTCAGAGGGGCCCTGCCAGTGGGCAAGCAATTTAGAGTGGGAGGTAGGCACTAGGACCATGACCCGATCTCCGGCGGAACTCGAAGAGACGTGCAGCGGTTGTAGTACCGGCCTGTGCTGCTTGAGCCTCCTCCATGTGACTTTTAAGGACAGGCGAATCTTTCCAAATCTATCGCGTATCTGCGCGATATACTCCAGTATGTTTGTAGAGGGAAGAGCCTCTTCTTCCCAGCCTTCTTTTAAAATATCTAATATGCCCCGAGGTTGTCACCCATACAGTAGTTCAAAAGGGGAGAACCCCATGGAGGCTTGTGGGACTTCCCGATAGGCAAAAAGGACGAGGGGGAGGAGCTGATCCCAGTTCCTTCCATCCTCGCTGACCACCTTACGCAGCATTTGCTTGAGAGTTTGATTAAACCTCTCTACTAATCAATCGGTTTGAGGATGATACACCGAGGTCTTTAAATGCTTTATTTTCAGTAACCTGGCAGTCTCCTTGAACGTTTCCGAGGTGAAGGGGGTCCCCTGGTCTTTCAAGACTTCCTTGGGGATCCCCACGCGCGCGAATACCCCTAGTAATTCCCGTGCGATGGCTTTAGAGGTAGCTGAGCGCAACGGAACAGCTTTGGGGTATCGTGTAGCATAATCCACGAGGACTATAATGTATTTGTCCTCGGGCTGAGGGCTCTAGGGGTCCCACTAGGTCTGCCCCGATTCTGTGGAAGGGAACGCCAATCAGTGGAATAGGAACGAGAGGAGCACGGTCCCTCCTAGGAATCTGTCGCAGTTGACACTCCGGGCAGGAAGCGCAAAAGCGACGAACCTCCTCGTTAATTCCTGGCCAGTAGAAACGGAGCTTGATCTGCTCCAGAGTTTTTTCAGTGCCCAAGTGGACACCTAGGAGGTGGGCGTGTGCTAGTTCGCAGACCTGAAGCCGGAAGGTACGCGGAATTAGCAGCAACTTTCTCTCCTGCCCGTCATGCATCGCTACATGGTAAAGAAGGTCGTTGTCTAACACAAAGTGAGGGCCCTGTGGCATCGACTGATCAGTGCGCTGGCCATTGACAAGGACCACTGCATTTTTTACAAACTTCAGGGAGTCATCGTTGCATTGCTCCCTTCTAAAAGAAGCTGGCGTTTCTTTAAATTGGAACCGCAACACGGAGAGAGGGTCAGCGTCGACCTCAATGGGCGTGGTTTCCTCCCGCTCCGCTGCGGCGTTGGTGGATGACGTGTTAGCCCGCGACGGCCCAGGAGTTGCCACGTCTACTTCGTCTCTCTCTGCCGACTGATTACACGGCCTGGAGGCAGCTTGAGACGGTTCATCTCCGTCCATAACGAGGCCCAAATTAACCCCGGGAGTGGTATGTGTCTCACTGCTTTTAATTTTAGACCAGTCCCACCCTAGTATCACCGGGTGTGGAGGATCCGGTAGGACCGCTACGGTGAGTTTACGAACTGACTCTCCATAACTGATGACACAAGCTGCGGACCTGTACCAGTGGATATCTCCGTGGACACAGGTTATACCGGTCTTAAATTTTAGCCACTGTTGTGGTTGCACAAAGCGGCGGGCAACAATGGAAATGTTGCTGCAGGAATCGAACAAACCTGTGGTCTTGTGTCCGTTGACGATCACCACGCCAGTATGTGGGACCACCAACGGATTAACCAGAGCACACCAACCCCTCCTCGCCCTCCACCTGCATTCCTCCTCGTTTCCAAGCGGTTTGCGCACCCGCGGCACCGCTGACGCCAATACAAGCTCCGGGTTGTACAGGAAGGGGCTAGATCTTGGGACGTACCCCGGCTGAGTTTGACATGAGGACGGTTCTGCTCCCCAGAGTGTGAGGCCGCCCTCTGTGTCTCCAGAAGCTCTATGAGCTCAGACATGTTCTTAAACTGCTTGCCCCAGACCGGCAGGGTAAAACCACGGGGAAGCGCTTCCAGAAGCAGATAGCAAGCTACCTGCTCTATTTGGTAAGGCGTGTTTTCAAATGGCCATAGCCAGTGCCCTACCGTTGCCCATAAGGACCAGGCTTGTTTGTTGGTCGGCCGCTCAGGGTCCAACCTCCATTTTTTTATTTTATTCACCTGCCAGTCTGGGGCACCCCTAGGTGGTAAATGGGGCTTTGGTTTCACAGGGAGGCAGGCACTCTCCCCCAAGAGAGCATACTGAGTCCCTTTTGCCTCCCCCCTCCAGGGCAGCCCAATTCTGTGAGCCCCACCCGCACACTCCTGGCCTCTCCAGGTGGCCTAGTTATGCGTGCTGGGAGCGGAGCCCGCACCGGGTCACGCCGAACCACGGGGCACCCTCCCCGCCTGAATACTCGGTCCCGGTACGCTCCCACCTGGGTGTATTGCAGGTCCTGTCCCCTTCTCTTCTGGGACTTCTCCATCCTGCCGACTACGCCACTGTCACAAGAACGAGACATGGACAGATAAAGGTTTGGGGCAGCCACCCGTATAATGTGGTATCCTGGCTGCAAAAGTCGTTTTAACAAGTAATCAGCACTGAAGTGCATTCAACCGAGTCCAAAACAAGACTGAGGAAACAAAGGAAAAGGGGCAGGTTTTAAAGGGGGAGACAGGAAGTGAGGTCATATGGATCCGGCACGTGGTCTTCCACCATTGGTTCATAGCCGGACGTAACATCAGAGGGACTGGAGCTGGTTTGGCCGATTTCCATTGGCTCAGTCCAGGAAGTGATGTCAGGAGAGCCAGGTGAAATCCCCCGGGAATGGTGTACAGGCAAGGGAGAAAAAGAGTCAGTGCCCTCTGCCACACCCCGGCCTGCCTCCGAACTGCCTTCACTCAAGCCCTTTAGCTGCCTCCCATGTGCACGTGTGTGACTATATAAATATATATATATATATATATATATATATATATATATATATATATATATATATATATATATATATATGCATACACACACGTACACATGTCTTAATATCCCCACTGACGCAGAAATGTGCACTTGCTCTGTGGACTTATAAGGGGTCTGCCAGAGTGAGTCATGGCAGACTACGCAGAAGTCACTACCAGAGTCCAACAATGCTGAGACTTCCTGCCCGGTCAATGTAACAGAGGCCTTAAAATTGTCCTCCTTTAGCATCTTGCGAGCCACATACCTGGGCTAAACAGATGGTCATGATTTGCACAATTGGGAGATTTCACTCCCAAGCCAGATGTCCTGGTTGACAACAGTGAAAGCAGCTGCATTCAGTCCATACTATGGTGTTCCCACGGTGGCGTCTTCCACCCATGACGTCAGAGACCCTATAAGCCTGCGCTGGCTGGATTGAAGTTGGAGTCAAGCCTAGGGATCCCCATTGTTTCCAGGTAGCTTGTGCGCCCTCTAGTCTGTGGGTCAGATCTAACAGTGAGTGTACATCGTTCCATCACATTTCATTACAAAGGCTTTCATCTATCCCTGACAGGACTGCATCAATAGCGAAATTCTCCACAATGTGGTTAAAAGTATCTCTGTTGATCCAGCTATAAATCAGGAGTATTAAGTCCTGGATCTGCTCTCAAAGGGTTGATTTGGACCATATGGTGGTCCAAATCAATATGCCACAGTTATAGCTAGCGACCCTTGACCATGTGGCTCACTGCTGTACGGAGGAGAATCTGTTGCTTTAGGAAATCTTAATCATCAAGTCTTTTGGGAGGGAGGTTTCGCACGCCCATTAGTTCCCGGGCAATGGTTTTTGTATTAACCACCTGTAGGGGTGTGACCTCTGGATAGCAGGTGGCATAGTCCACAAGGCTAAATACTGTATATATTTGCGTATAAGTTGGGTCTTGAAACCCGAACAATCGATCATAAAATCAGACCCCAACTTATATACCTGTTCAAAAATACGACACATTATTTTTTTACATATTCTTGCTCCTCCAAACTTGCACCAGTTTCTCAGACACATTGAATTTTGTTGAAGCAGCGCAGTTACCAATTTCTTTGAGAAGGGAGTCTCTGCAGAACAACATGGGCTTTCCCCAAGCAGTATGGGCTGGTTTCAAGCATCCAATCATCGTTCAGCCTTTTTTTCGGTGACAAAAAATACGGAAACTGGAACGCAACCTGCAAAATACAACTGTAACGGCTTGATTCCGCCACTAACTTTCAATATTTAAAATGCGATGAGCTGGGATGTGTAATGTGCCTGCTTTGCTCTGCATTAAGCGGTACTGTTCCAATTTATAACCACACACATCCACATGCGATCTCCTGCTGAGCACGTTTTTTTAATCAACCTACCATTCTTCCGGATGTCAATGTCAGATACGCTGCACATTACATTTATTCTCGTCATGTGTTATGTGTACATTCTGTCTACCTCCCCATCACCTTAGCACAGTAACATGACTGTACAATACAAATATTTCTTTTGTCCAATATATATATATATATATATTCTGCTAAAATATTCAAATTAATGTGTATTTAGCTCCTATATAATATTCTGTCTCCATGCAATGCTCATGCACTTTACCTTTTATACGATTATTCATGTGTAGATATTCCACAAACCTAACACCAGCTTTTAAAACAAATGGCTTCCTCACTCGAGGACATTGCCAACACCCGGTACCATAGCAGAGCAAAGAACGTCATGAAGGACACGTCTCATCCCGGTCATCAACACTTCGAACCTCTGCCCTCAGGAAAACGTAACGTCAATAAAAATACGCACTAACAGACTGCCGAACAGCTTATTTCAAAAAGAATTCCAGTTGTTCAATAATAACTTTGAACGTCTTTAATATCCATACTCCTAAATCTTGTTCATAATACATGTACAGTAGGACCTCAGTTCACGACCATAATTCTTTCCAAAACTCTGGTCGTAAACTGATTTGGTCATGAACTGATGCAACTTCCCCCATAGGACTGTATGTAAATACAATTAATCCATTCCAGACCATACGAACTGTATGTAAATATATATATTTTTTAAGTTTTTAAGCACAAATATAGTTGATTAAACCATAGAATGCACAGCATAATAGTAAACTAAATGTAAAAACATTGAATAAGACTGAGAAAACCTTGAACAACAGAGAAAACTAACACTGCAATAGTTTGCGCTTTAGCGCTACCAACCGCCGGCTAAAAGCACTTTTTAAAGGAGTTTTAAGCACAGGGAAAAAAATGAACATTTGAAAAAATCCGTAATTTAATAAACCACCAAGAAAAATAACATTGTAACAATGCACGCTACGAACAGATCGCTGGAAACAGAAGTGAAAACAAAATCAAACCCAGTGCATTCTTTAACTGCCTTCCTACCTTAATGCGTCCAGCTCTTTCTCGCGCTGCCTGTGTGTCTGCATTTTGGGCTGCCTCTGTGTGTGTGTGTGTGTGTCACAATCTCTTGTGCGCTGCTCTCTCTGGCACTGCCTCTGTGTGTGTGTGTGTGTGTGTCTCTCGCACTGCCGGTGTGTGTGCATGCGCCTCTCTGCGCTGCCTGTGTGTGCCTCTCTCACACTGCCTGTGTGTGTGTGTGTGTGTGTGTGCGTGTGTCTGTGTCTGTGTGTCCCGCTCTCTCTCTTGCTCTCTCTCACTCACTGCAAAGGAAATGCACAGGGAGAGACTGAACATGTAAAAACCGAAAGGGAAACTGCCTTGTTCGTATACCAAGTGTGTGGTCGTGAACCGAGGCAAAAGTTTGGCGAACTTTTTGGTCATAAACCAAGTTGTACGTTTACCGGGACGTTCGTAAAACGAGGTTCCACTGTACTGGCTGCTGTAATCTGGCACTCATTACACCTTACACTTTTAAGCACTTTATATTTTTATCTTTTACATGAGTGTCAATTTTACTAACTTTTACCTGCCTTGGTTGTGGTTTATACGTTGTTAATTCAGCTGAGATGGGGACTTGCAGTGCCATTGTATACAGTAAAATGGGGTCCAACCCGCTACTAGCAAGGTGCACAGTGACGTGAATAAATGTAATGTGCAGCGTATCTGACATTGACATCCAGAAGAATGGTAGGTTGATTAAAAAAGCGTGCTCAGCAGGAGATCGCGTGTGGATGTGTGTAGTTATAAATTAGAACTGTACTGCTTAATGCAGAGTTACACTGGGTCATATACTGCATCCGATCCGCCCTCATTGTTTCGGCACACTGTGCTACACACATCCAGACTAAGGTTCTTTTTCCAGTATGATAAGAAGACCCGTCACACAGCCAATCAGATACTTAATTTGAAATCCTCCCAGTTGTCATTTTAGCCAATCAGAAACTCCAATGGAACCCGCCTTCTCCGCTTGAAATCCACCCAGTGTTTGTTTTAGCCAATCAGGACAACGCTTTTAAACCGCCCACTGTAATACACTTCCAGTACTTGAAATCCGCCCACTCGGGTCAGTGTTCTGCAGAGACTAGTACATGATTTCTTTTGCCACTACAACGACTTTTAATTAAAGACCAGCTTCAGATTTTCTTCTGATTGAACGCTTCATCGTAGATAAGGAATGCTCTTACAATAAAAGTGTGTGAGGGTGCGAGATACTAAAACACAAAACAGTAAATGTCGCTTCGGAAGAGTTCGGGTATTACCATGTAGTCATGTAAGCACAATACACAGAAGAAAAAGGCAGCATGCTCTGTGGTTACTCTATCAGGCGGTGGGCGTTAGCATATTATAATCTCTTGGACCGATAGCATGCGTTTTCCGCATTCGACTTATATGATCGACATTATAAAATACCAGAAATTATACGGTAAAATCATGCCCCGACTTATCCGTGGGAATACTTAAAGGCGAGTATATATGGTATATACTTATCACCCCTTGCGAAAGGTTCGAGCAGGCCAAAAATGCCCAGGCCATTCTGCTTAAATACTGTAGAATGTCGATGATCGGCAAGGAGGTGATGTCTGGGGTATTTGAGTCAACTTGAATTCTGGAAGGTACCTGCAATTATGACGCACCTCTTTGTGTAGGCCATTAAAAGTTCCAGTGATTCTTTTCAGTGTCTTCCCGGCATGTTAATGTGCATGCAACAAATCAGATATTTCTCAATGGAAGGACTATGGGTCAAGGAGCTGACTCCAGGGTCTTGTGGTAATGCGCGGCCCCGCACATGACGAAATTTAAGTCGAAGAAACCTTGAATTTGAAGCAGCGGCATTTATATGGCTATAATAAGGAAATGCGCTTACCGTTTGTGTGTTGAGGCCGCTGTCGCGGGAACGCGCATCTGTCTAGTGGGTGAGCACTGTGAGGCTGTCTGGACACACAGGGAGCCGGTATAATGGCCAGTACGGACTCTTCCGCATTTTTACACGCCGGTGTCCTCGGAGCTTGCCCAGTGCAGGCGGTTTAAAGTGCGGCGCGCCTAAAAGAGAAAGCCGGCATTTGTTTGAGTCTAAGAAGGGGATCCCGAATTGTAAAGAAATCATTTTACTTACTGGTGAGTCGGCAGCGGGTATCCATGAGATCAGCATAGCCGTTGGCCGTCCTGGTGGGTTTATAGGCGTGCGACCCGCAGTAGTTAGGTTTTAAATACATAATTGTGCGTGGCGTGAACGCGCTAGTGTCTACCTGGATAGGTGCATGAGGTATACGTGTTGGCAGATTGGCTGGACAATCTTGCCGGTTAAATTTAAGGAGTTACCGGCCAACAGGGGTCGTCAATGGACCTAAAGGCAAGGTATGGGTAAGCGCTGCTGAGCTATTTGGAAGAGCTGTTGTGATTTTTGGCGGCTTTTTTATATATTCTTTTGTATATAGAGTGATATATCTCCTAGTGATCATTTTGGTAGAGTTATATATACGTATTTGTTGCTGGGATAGTTTTTGATTTTGGTGCATTTATTTTTATATATACACACACTTGTTTTTGTGCCTGACACTACTGCATTTTTGGTTGTACAGCACTCTTGTAAATAAACTTGCACCATTCACCCTTCAATTTTTGTCTGTGTCTCATCTCTCCACTGATCCTGTTCGGTTCATGATTTATCAGATGTCCAGAGTGTAGGCTGGGGCCACTTCCCACTACACGGGGTATCACAGGTCTTACCCTGAATCTCTGTCACCTAGTATAACAGATTTTTTTTAATTACAAAGTGGCAAATGGATGCCACAAACCCATTGGTAGGATTACCATTTACTGTGGTGACTGCATTCCTTGCAGACTTCAAGGAGTTGGTATTCCATTGTTCACATTTAAACAAAGTGTGTAAGGAGTGAAATTGAAGCCTCAGGGACGCAAAGGGATCAGGCATAGCTTCTGATGATGGTTCTGGATCAGAGGTCGGTAGCACAGACAGCATCAGTTATGTGTCCTCATCCCTGAGATTTGCCATAATGTATTGGGTAGCTATGCCCTTACCTACTTCTTTGCATGGCTGGGCTTTGCCTATGGGCTTGTGGTTTCTGTCCAAGGCCGGTCATCTTTACGTTCAGATTTGGCTGATCTCTGTTGTCTTTCTTTTGCGGCCAGTTTCAGCCCAGTATTACAGTATAGGAGAGCTGTGGCAGCACCACTACTCATAGCTGGCAAAGCTGACCTTGGATGAGATGCCAACACATGGAGATGAGATACTGTAAGGCATTGCTGTGTATACAGGTCAGATTGTTCTCGTTATCATCATATTGTTCTGATGGTATTTAGTAGCACAAAACAACAGAGATGCTGACAGAGTGTCAGTTTACCCATGCTGCACCTGTAAAGGGAAGAGTGAGAATGTTTTTCCTACCTACAAATCTGTATCTGTCTCCACAAGCCCATTCACAACCCATTGAGTCATACACTCGGGAACAATTTGCCATGTTGTGACTCGGTTTGTCTTAGTGCTAACAGCAGAGCAGCAGTGGACAGTGATTTGTCTATAAGTGGTCTGTCTATACCTTATTCCTCAAAATTTTCTGAGCCTCCATGTCCAACACCAGTAGATCCCAAGCAAGAGAAGTGATATTTCTACAATGTCACTGAGAATTATGTTTGCTAAAGTTTGAAAAATTCTATTGTTCAGGTAGGACACTGGAGAAGCATTAGTTACCAAATCTATAGAAGCTTTGAATGGGAGTTTACCAGGTAAATGGCAATGGAAGATGATCCAAAAACACATCTCAAGACAAAATGAAGATATTTTATTTGCCAGTGGATCTGGGCAAGTTGTAGGATCCTGCTAGAGGGTGTGGAGACTGTGGATAGGGAATTGTGAGTCTGCATCCATCACCAAAATAGAGTGAATCCTAATGTAAGATGAGAACTAGGTTGTGGTTCTCAAATTATTCTATGAATAAAATTACATCTATTCTACTCTTAAAGAAAGAAGGCTCACACATCTGACGCCCTCTTTACTACAATAAGATATGTCAACATTATCAGGACTGCTGTGAAAATGCAAGATATTAAAGGACACCACCACCTTTCCAGTCATACCTCCAAAAATCCATTATTTTTTTAAATGTTCAGGAGTTTTGAAGGAATGGTAGCATATGTTTGCCTATGTCATGAACAATGACAATCACATTTTTCTGAACTTTTGATATGATATAATCTTCCTTCGGTGGCACAGTGGGTAGCTTCCCTGGTCCTCCCTGTATGGAATTTGCATGTTCTCCCCATGTGTGCATGGGTTTTCTCCAGGTACTCCGGTTTCCTCCCACAGTCCAAAGACATTAGGTAAGGTGCATTGGCGATTCTAAATTGTCCCTAGAGTGTGCTTGATGTGTGTGTGACCTGCAGTGGACTGGCGCCCTGCCCAGGGTTTGTTTCCTGCATTACTCCCTGTGTTGGCTGGGATTAGCTCCAGCAGACCCTCCGTGACCCTGTAGTTAGGATATAGCGGGTTGGATAATGGATGGATGAGTAATCTACCTTCTGCAGAAGGTCTTCTCCTCACGCTTCAACAAGATTATTCATTTGTTGAACTCTTTATCTCTGATATTCATAAAAATTCAGTCCCCTTCCAGTTTGCATTCCCCTTTTTGAGAGGTGTTTAGCTGTGTCTCACTGGGGTTTTGAAGTCTTCTGTTGAACTCCAGAGGTTTAAGTGTTGATGTTTAGCTCTGGATATCACTAACTCTGGAATGATGCTCCTGTGTTTTTATTCTGACCTTATACTTAATGTTGTCCTACCTACCTTACATGGCATGAAATCTGAAAAAGTGTAATTTTGTTGGTACTAACTCAGGATTTCTGGGTGGGTTCCTCCAATTTGCTATTGCAGTACAATCTGCTATCAAGGACCAGATTTAGATATAAAATTAAACAAGGTACAGCTTAGAACCTTTCATACAGTTTTACCTTCATATTTCTAAAGGCCAGGTTCAGTTAATATACAGCTTTATTCTCTGTTAAAGCTGTGTTAAAGCTGTCAAATAGAGCCACTACATCACCTTCCTGTGCTCCATTTAGAAAAACAAAAGAAATGTAAGCAATTGTATCTCAAATTTTGTACGTCGGCTTGTACAGTATAAAGGTATCAGCCAAATAAATAAATATGTATTTTACAAAATTTCTATTGCAAGGCAGATCTAAGAAAACATTTTAAAAGTCAAGATAGTTTGTTTTTTATACCTAAATCTATAGCTTATGAAATTTTCTCATAGTATTCAATGCCATTATATGTGTTCAATATGTGTTCTAAGCAAAACTTCATTTGCTTTTAAACCTCTATGGAATTTTAAAGTATCCTTATTTGTTCTTAGAATGTTTAAAAGCTTTCATATACCTCAAGCTCCTTGCTATGTCTGGCATTGGCCAATTTACCATGCTATAATTTCTACTTGCTGACCAAATTTTAGATGTTCCTTACTTAGGCAGACAGTTCCTTTTTCTGCCTATAGTTTGGCAGCTTTGCTTTGCAAAACATGAATCACCTTGGTAATTAATTTTACCATTTAATATAATTTACTCTTTTCCAGACTCTTGCTTTGTTTGTCCATGAGTATTCTGAATATTATAAATTTACAATAATGTAAATAAATTAACCCACAACCTTATTTTTCTCCATCTAAATTTCCCGACTCTTTACTTCCTTTTGAAGACTCCAGACTCACACATATGCCTTTACAATTTAGACTTATGAGAGACCGCTGTGATGGCCTTGCGGTGTATGCTAGCTGGGATAGCCTCCAGTAGATCCCCATGACCCTGTTCAGGACTAAGCAGGTTAGAATATGACTGACTGACTTATGAGAGTCACAAAGCAAAACAGTCTTTTTAATAATGGTAAAAAGCTGTTTAAGATCTGAGCTTCATGCACAAACCTAGTAATGGCTAAAAATTAAGTTTTAGAGAAGCAAGCCTGTGAGAAAAGATATGTGAGTTGTTCAGTGTTCTAGAGTGAAATGTTATGAAAAAAAGTTTCATTACATTAAGGACTGAAACATAAGACAATGCATTTTAACTGGAAACTGTACCTTTTATATTTAGATTTATTGTAATTGTAATTGTTATTGCCAGGCTACTATCCATAAGGTGGATAATACTGTTGTTAATACTACTGCCTCACATGTTCATGAACTGTGGTTCCATGTTGGTCCTCCTATATTTTTATATATATATATATTCTCAAGGCTCATATGACATATGTCACATGTGTGCATTGCAGGCTTACATGTAAATTAAGTCTGACCTTTAATTCAGCTTTTCTTTTCTGCTGAATATACGAAGGACTTCAGCAGTGACAGTTAATCACAAATCTTTCACAGATAGAAAAGTCATAGACAAAAACTATTAATATATATTAAAATAACTACAATAAAATGAATGATAATTAAACCATAAATGTATACACAAAGAGATGCTGTACCAAGGATGCAGACATCATATTGTTTTCTCCATGTTTAAAGCCTCTGTAAGAAAAATAATTATTTCAACTTTGTTTGTTATAAACTGGTTTAAGAGTCAATTATACATTCTTAAATATACCAAGTGTTTTATATGTTTTCATATTTTTAATAATATAAATTGTTTATTATATTGTATGAAATAAGATAAAACTTTGCCCCGGGCCATCTCAACGTATGGGCACAATGAGTACTGGCCTGAGGAACCACAGGCATAGGGGCCCAGAATGTTTCTGATGCCTGTGTATGTTTCTGTTTTGCTATGAAAACAAAGGCCCCAGCGCACTACTTTGCCTGGGGACCTATGATGCTGTTAAGATGGCCCTGTGGTATGCCAACACGCTATTTATTTTTTTTTAAACAAAACCTAACTGTTCAAAGAGAAATAATGTCCAAAGGTGTTGTGCAGTACTTTTTAAATACTTTATGTCACATCAGCTTCAACACCCCTCTGTAGAGTCTTAACCTTGCATATTTTTGTTAGTGTATAGACCTCAGATACCTCTTCAGTACTGTGGGCTTCAATGCACAAAAATAAATCGCAGAGTCGGACAACGTTGCTGACGAGATTGACAGATGAACCGTTTTTTCTGAGGTGTTCAGGGTTGCATCAAATCTTTCGTCTTGTGCCCTTGGACTGTAGCCAGATGACCTTGTCAATAAATGCTGAGGAGAGTTGTTTGGACGCTGTATATACCAGAAGAGATTAGGAGCAGTGCTTGTTGTATCATAGATACACAGGAGTTTAACCAGCTGTCCTTTTAGAATTTCCACTGTATTCTCTGGTTGTGAAACACTGTCTTTATTGCCGTAAACTGATGGACAAAATAGATAAGAATTTCAGTAGTAGCGGTTAATCACGCATTTTTCTCTGATTAAAAAATAATAATGTAAAAATCTACTAAATAGCCTACTAACTTCTAAAACAAAATGTTACATTTGGTTGTAGTTTGGATACATATTTCTAGTTGATTTAATACCCTTTATCAGTTTATTATATTATTTTATTTTTTTACATAAGAACAGATAAGAATTTCTACATACCTAACGCAATAAAAGGAAAAATTAAAAGACCACGCAGCAGCATTTCTCTTGTCTGTCTGAGCTTCGTTTCTTTCAGACGTGCTTTAAAAATGTTCTCTCCACAGAAACCCTCTGACGTATTTATAGCACCACCTGGAGTTTTTGGAAACAACCTCTGTAAACTGTGCCGCTCTGAGAAAAATGAGTATTCATCTTTAAAACTTCAACACAAAGGCACAATCATTAATATCGACTTATTTCGTAATAGCAGGCTGCTGCGGTCCTCGCTAGCGACAAGTGAGCATTGGTCTTTTACATCGGTCTTTTAGGTATTGCATTCACTTTCAATTACTGCATGGAGTTTGAACACAACTTTGACATGCTTGCCATTTTTAATGGCTTCTCAACAGCAGGCACTAAATCTGTGTATTTGCCTGATGGAATGGCAGTTCATACTATGGGAAACTCATCCCTCGGCAATGTTAAAAAAAATAATAAATTAACGCTTAATATTTTGCTTTCACACATCAAAATACTGACCCAAGCCGGCTCTGGACTTAGGATTTAATAACAAGTGCTGGTTAGTGAAATGTATTGCACTATTTAACGTGTTACATTGAATAACATATTATATTGTGAGAGTAACTAAGGTAACTAACATTTCACAGCACTGATGTTAAGTGTTTTATTTTAACTGAAGTGAATTATATACTGATTTTATAATTAGATATGGTTATCTGCAGTGCAGTAAACATAATGTACAATGCATCAAGTACATAATATAAAATAGGCTCAGCCCGCTGAGACACATTCTCAGTCACGCAGTCGCTGCTCAACATATTAACAAGAATTAACAAGAATTTTCTTGTTTATTTGTGTGATACAGTAACATTTTTATAAATTGTAAATCATCCATCATCCAACCTGCTATATCCTAACTACAGGGTCACGGGGGTCTGCTGGAGCCAATCCCAGCCAATACAGGGCGTAAGGCAGGAAACAAACCTCAGTTAGGGCACCAGCCCACCGCAGGGCACACACACACTCGGGACAATTTATGATCACCAATGCACCCAACCTGCATGTCTTTGGACTGTGGGAGAAAACCAGAGTACCCGGAGGAAACCCACGTAGACACGGGGAGAGCATGCAAACTCCACGCAGAGAGGATCCGGGAAGCAAACCCAAGTCTCCTTACTGCGAAGCACCAGTGCTAACCACTGCGCCACTGTAAATCATACCATGTGAAATATAAAAAGTAACAAATTGACCTCATATAATACAATCCAATGTATGCTTCATGTCAATAATATTACAGCACATTATTGAAAATAGCATATAAAAACAAAACTTCTCTAGAATCATCCACTAAATAAAAAAATCATGAAGCAGTAGTTTTAATTACTTTGCATTAAATGTCCATTCATTTCATGTTTCTGAAATTATTTAATTTACAATGTCTTCTCTCTCACATGAAAATTAAATATTTGAAATTGGAAAAATTATTTCAAAGAATGTCTATGTTCATCTAAATGAGCCTACATTTTACTAATCTTTAATCTAATCCTTAGTTTTCTTTTCCTTAATTTTATGTGAAGTTCACTCAATATTTTCCCCTTGGGACTCAAATGTAATAGCTACAACACTGAGTCAGTCATTATCACAAAAAAGGACACAAATACCACTAACAATATTTAAATGAAAGAACATATTGTGTGTTTAAATTTTCTTGTATATATATTTTAGTTATGACAAAATAAGCATTTTCATATTTTAAAAGTAACAAAAGATACACATAGTGTAACATTCGGGTACCTTAGCTAACTAACTTGAAAGTTGGAGCAGTTTCTGTTATTTGTTTCATTAAAGTGATAGCTATCACATTTTTACTTTTTTGCAACAGCTGTATGTGTGACTTGTGTTGGGGATGTGATGGAGATCAGACTGCCACCGGTAGGCATAAGCAACAGCCATCATACATACTTCTGTTTAATAGCTCTTGTTGATTGCTGATGATCTGTTTGCTGACAAAAGCATCTTATGGGCATGTAAAAGAGGAAAATACTGAATGTAACATATTCAAGTTGAAATAACCTTTTTGAAGTTAAATGTAAAACAGTGAACTAACTTGTAATTGAAATTGTAGAGAATGTTTATATATCTCTTTTAATGACTGGCAATGTGTAAGTGACTGTTGCTTTGGAAAGGATGAATTATAGTATTCATTGATCCATCCATCCTCCAAACCTGCTTATCCAGGGCAGAGGACAAGGGGCAGCTATCCTAGCAAGTAATGTCCGCAGGCAGGATCAGTCCATAGCAGGGACAACACACACACATCTGGGGATGATTTAGCAAAGCCAATTCACCTAACCTGCATGTCTTTGTATTGAGGGGAATCCAGAGCAAGCTCTCAAGGACTCTAATGCAAAATATACACAGACTGCACCTAGGACATGACCCCCAGGCTCCTTACAGTATGTAACAGTGCTACCACCGTGTAACCATGCACTTAATTTATTGATTAACATGTTAAAGTTTAACAGTGACCTTAACAATTGAGGAAAAGAACACCCTTTTATTTGACACTTATTTTAGTAACTTAGTATGTACATTAGCAGGTCCCCCTGGCCACACATTAAATTCTGCCAAATGTAAGTAATATCTAAAGTTGGCATTCACTGTTTATATAAATATGAATAAAAAAGTTTTATTTTTTGTGTTCACCCATGATTTGAAAGTAAAGATGTCACTCCAGAACATGGCCAAATTCACATGGAGGATAAGTCATGAATATTCAATATGGGTGTTTCTTTAAGCCATACAGTGCATGGTTAATGAAGGAACGTAATGGGGAGTACCTGTAAGCGCACAGTTTTAAGTTGATTTAGAAATATAAAGGAATTTGGCATGGCATACAAATAGTTTTATAAATCCATTTTTATTGCATTTGCCATTTTTTAGTATAGAATCTAAGCAATGTTTTATACAAGTCCACTGTTATCAGATATATAAAACTTGTGTAGACCCAGAAAGAGCCTTGAAATGTGCTTGCATGCAAATGTCAGGAATTGTTAAAGAAAGCTGGATGAAAGAACATCCATACACATGGCAACTACAGGGGGCTAACACTGCTCTCAGTGCCTGGTAAGGTCCTTGCTAGGGTCATCCTCAACAGGATCCGTGATCACTTCCTCATATACAGTCTGGTTTTATACCTAAGAAGTCTACTATCAACCGTATCCTGGCACTGAGGATTCACATTGAGCTCAAACGTGAATATTGGCAGAGTTTCTATGCAGCCTTTGTCAGCTTTCATAAAATGTTCGACTCAGTTGATGAAGATGCCCTGTGGGACATCGCAAGACTTTGTGGGATCCCAGCAAAAGATGCTGGATATCATGGCCGATCTTTACAATTGGTATTGTGAGTGCTGTGTAGAGCACGGGCAGAATGTTTGTGTTTTTCCCAGTTGATTGTAGGATTCATCAGGGGTGTGTTCTTGATCCTACTCAGTTTAATGCTTGCATGGACTAGGTGTTGAGCAGGGTTGTTGGGTCCAGCGGCTGTGGGGCATCTGTTGGTGAAGAGAGATTCACTGATCTTGACTTTTTGACAATGCTCTTCGCAGAGTCAATGGAGGCTCTGAACGGGGCTCTTGAGAGACTGACTCTGAGTGCCTGGGCTTGCAAGTGTTCTGGATAAAAAATAAGATCCAGGCCTTTAGTGACCTCTTTTTTGACAGCCATCAACTGTATGCCTATCTACAGAGGGTATTCCATCCTGAACACCATGTTAGTGAGGCTTCTATCCTAAAGACCCAGTCTGTATGAAGTGTGCATTGATGGTTGTAGTAAACATAGACATACAACTTTACTCACCAAGAAAGTCAAGAATCCATATACTTTAATGTAGGTTTCTGACAAGAAGTCATACAGAGTATTAGGATGTGATAACCATTGACACCTTGAAGGTAAAAAGATGATAAACTCTTGTAGTGTGCAGCTGGGGCCCTTGCCCAGCCGGGATGCCTCCACACTGGAAGGACTAGAGGAGCAAATGTATCGATTACATGCCTTGGACTCCTGCAGGGCTCCATGGGATTTGGAGTTTGGTGCAGCCCTGTTGGGATCCATTTGTTCTACCACAGGGTTCTGCAGTAGGATCTGCTGAGCCCTTATAGGCAGTTCTTCCACCACACCCAGAAGTGCTGCCATAAGTAGGTCATCAAGCACCTGGAGCACTTCCTGTAGAGGTAGAGGTAGGCGCCTGTCCCAGGGATGATCTCCCTTGGGAGTTTTTTACATTTATTCCGTATGCCTACCTCCTAGATGGTGAAGTGTCAGATCAGCGTTGCTAGCCTAAGCACATTGATCAGTGGGACGACAGTGGGGCGAGCTCGAATGAGAGCAACTTTGGGCTGGGCCTGCTGCTTGCTGAAAGACAACGGCTGGAGGAAGAGCACTTGGAGTCTTTCCCTGATGATGTCAATCCAATGGAGGAGAGGGCGGTGAAGGGTCAAGAAGCCCTCCATGAAACAGGTAAGAGGGTGTGTGTCGGGATCCCGCCACTAAAGGGGTAGAGGCAGGGATAGCAAACCTCCACCCTAATCTCCGAGGACACCCGACAGGGACTGCACAGAAAGCGCATGGCCCCAATGGCTTTCAACCGGCGGATATGGACGAGGGAAGCCAGAGTCTGCCACTGGCTAAATATATTAACCTGCTGTCGGCTGCACGAGAGCTGGAGGATATGCACCAGCCCGTACAGTCTTTCTTACATGAGAGAGAGAGAGCAAGGCAAACGGAGTAAAATTAAAGGCTTGTAAACATACCTACTGTAAAATGATAAGTCAATAGAGATGAATGGAGAAGAAAAAGAAATGCAGAAATAACTGCTTCCTCTGTTCTTTAAGAGCTTATTTTAAAATAATACTGATTAGATCCTGCCATGTTTTGAAAAAAATCTGTACAGATCCTCCGAGTATTTGATTTTTTCCAATTTCAAATAGTATAAAACATCGGTTTCCCACGCACTTAAAAAAGGAGAATTTGGATTCATCCAGTTTAGCAGAATAAGTCTGTGTGCCAAAAGTGTAGTAAATGCAATCACAGTTTGTTTGTCCTTCTCCACTTTAAACCCATCTGGAAGAACCCCAAAAACAGCTGTTAATGGGTTAGGAGGGATTGTGAGACCAGGGCTGTCTGAAAGGTAATTAAAAATTTTGATCCAGAATGATGTTAGTTTGGTGCAGGCCCAGAACATGTGACCCAGTGAGGATGGGACTTGATTGCAGTGTTTGCAGGTTGGATCTTGCCCTGGAAACATTTTGGAGAGTTTTAGGCGAGACAGATGTGCTCGATATATAATTTTGAGTTGAATAATTGTATGCTTTGCACATATGGAGCTTGAGTGAATTCTCTGCATTGCTATTTTCCACTCCTTTTCTGATATATTAATTGAGAGATCTTTTTCCCAGTGTCCTCTTGGATCTTTGAAAGGGAGGGATTGTAAAATGATTGTATATATTGCAGAAATGGTGTCTGAGTCCTTGAGATTGAGCAAGATTTTTTCCAGCATGGATGAGGGTGCAAGATGAGGAAAATCGGGAAGGTTCTGTTTAACAAAGTTCCTAATTTGAAGATAGTGAAAGAAATGTGTAGCTGGAATGTTAAATTTGGAATGTAATTGTTCAAATGATGCAAAGACGTTGTCTATATAAAGATCTCTAAGCAAGTTAATCCAAAATTTTTTCCAGATATTAAAAAATGCATATGCTTGCGAAGGTTGAAAGAGGTGGTTCTCTTGCAGTGGTGCCACAGATAAAAGCTTCTCCATCTTAAAATGCTTTCTACA
The DNA here is from genome assembly GCF_016835505.1 of Polypterus senegalus. NCBI lineage: Eukaryota > Metazoa > Chordata > Cladistia > Polypteriformes > Polypteridae > Polypterus > Polypterus senegalus. Next base: position 114,867,961 of record NC_053162.1, read on the forward strand.
TTGGTTCCAGATTCTAAGTGAGTGAAGCACAATTGGGTTATTAGTATATTGCCGATAACTTGCATTAATTGGGCAAAGAGCAGGGAATATAAAGAAGTACTGCAGGATTTTACTTCTATTGCGGACCAAGCCTGTGTATGTTGTTTTATTTGTGTCCAGGTTTTTATAGCTTGTATGTTTGCTGCCGGGTAATAAAACTGGAAGTTACGTAGAGCCATGCCACCTTCTGCCTTTTGTCTTTGTAGGGTCGCTCTTTGGATACGTGGATGTTTTGAGTTGAGGTTATTGTTGAATCTAATTGCTTAAAAAATGATTTATTGATGTATATTGGGATGTTCTGAAATAAATAAGGAGCTTAGGAAAAATATTCATCTTAACAGCGTTAATTCCTCCAGCTATAGTGAGATGAAGGGTTGACCATCTATGCAAGTCTTGCTTAATTTTTTCCATGCAGATGGCAAAATTTTGTTGATAAAGAGCTTTATGTTTACTTATGATGTTTACCCCTAGGTATTTAAGATGTTCTGCAATGATAAAAGGTAGGGTTTCTAATCTAATATTATATGCTTGAGAATTCACTGGAAAGAGTACACTTTTATTCAAATTAATTTTGAGACAGGAGATCTTTTGAAATTCTGTGAGTGCTGTGAAGACTGCTGGCACAGAATTTTGTGGGTCTGATATATACAGTACCATATCATCTGCATATAGAGAAATTTTCTGTTCCAGTCCTTCTCTGATAATCCCCTTTATTTGATCATTGTTTCGACAGTGTATTGCCAGTGGTTCAATGGCGATTGCAAACAGTAGCGGTGACAAGAGGCATCCTTGTCTGGTACCAAGTTCTAGTTTAAAGTAGTCTGAACAAATGTTGTTAATACAAACTGAAGCTTCTGGATTGGTATACAGTAATCTGATCCATGCACAAATGTTCGGGCCAACCCAAATTTCTCCAATGTAGTAAAAAGGTACTTCCATTCAATCATGTTGAATGCTTTTTCTGCATCCAATGATAATAATATTTCTGGGGTGTTTGATTTAGTTGGTGAGTATATTATATTATTACAGACTGGTTATTTTTGTGTCTCACCTTGTAAAAAGGACGTTTTTAGCAGTGTCTGGTTTTCCTAATGTAATCATGGTAATTGACAATATTCATATTGCAAAAAGTGCACTTAGCAAGAATGACACTGCTTTAATTAACTGTAAGCAGTGACATTTCATTAACACACAAGTCATCTGTGATGCCAAGATGAGCCTGACAAAAGTCATGGCTCAGTTGGCTAGGTCAATCCATGTGTCATTTATTTTGAGATAAAGTAGCATTGATCAGATGACTTGCTGAATGTGCTGTATGTGATGTCTGGCTTGCTAATATGTTATTCATTACAACTGCAATAATGTCATTACACGTGCCGGGTGAAACAAACAATATTGTCTAACGCCTTTCCCTGATCCTCAGAGCACAGAGCAGAACACAGCAAAGTAGCCCTCAAATGCAATTGGCAGTGGCTGGATGTGTTAGTTGTGAGGCTGCTCTACCAGCCAATGAATGTCTGCAGCACTTCAACTGATTATGCATGAGGTTCATTAGCATAATCTATGTATGATTGTTCCAGGGTGTCAACATAGCAGAGTTTGTGGTGTGTTCATGTATGAACATTTACAAGATTATTGTAATTTATAAATATAAATTTCATAGGAATATGCATACACCAGGTTTTTAGAAATCTGATTTGGTTTTAGCGTCCACATTTAACTGACTGTTTTTTGGCTTGCACATATTTTCATGCTCAAATTCACGCAAAGTTTTATAAATGTGACCCTTGGTCTCTCATAAATTGTACATAACTCTCCACCTCTTAATAATATAAGCAATTATTAAAACAAACTGACACAACAAAAATGCCTATTCAGTTTGATTACAATGAACAAAGGACAGAAAATACATGTTGATTTAATATACCATAACACTCAAAAGTGTGTATTTTTAGTAATTATACTATGAAGGCACTAATTTGAGTCTAACCTGTTTCTGAGGTCAAGTTTCTGTTTTTAATTATGCTGCAATCTTGTCTATTGCAGAAAGTTCCACTATTGTTTTCCGTGATCCAGTCTGTTAACTACTGAAACAACATTCCTCTGATTATACTCCAGGGAGTACAAAATCAGCATGATTATCTTATGCATAGACAAGTATTATGTTTTCTTTAAATTAGGATGAAGAATCATTAAGTAGTAATGTTATGCTTTGTTTGTACACCACTTGCAGTTCAGAAGAAGTCATCCACTTAAAGCTAAGCATGTTTGGGCCTGTCCAGTACTTAAATGGAAGATCATTGACGTAAAGCTTGGGTTGCTGCTGGAAGAGGTGTTGGTGAGGCCAGCAAAGGGTGCTTAACCCTGTTAGATCCCTTGGTATCCTTGATAAGGATTAGGATGTATCCTGATGTCCAGGCTAAACTGCCCTCTATGGTCTAGTCATTCTTGCCTCCTAATCATCCCCTATGTCTAATTGGCTATGTCTCTCAACGCTTCACCACATAATAGCTAATAGGTGGCGAATGTACTAGCTCAGAAATGGCAGCCTTCACATCATCCAGGTGGATGTTTCAGTTTAGTGATGGTTGAAGTGGCTCCCCACTCACTAAAAGAGCTTTGAGTCATTACTGTCTTGCATGGTGTTTTATCACATGCTGATAACATTGTATAGTGCCTACGCCTTGTGGGTCTAAACTAAAGAGCTTGGATTCTGAATTTTATTTTGGATTTCACTTATTTCATTTTGCCCTTGTTATTGATTTAGGAATGACTATATATATATATATTTTTTTTTTTCTGCCACATAATTGATAAAAAAATTTAAATCAGCTCAATTATAATACCTAGATGGGCTATCATTCCAAAGCTCAATAGTTGTTTATACTTGGAATTAAAATACATTTCTTTGAGGAAGAGGCACGTTATAAAATGTTTATGGCTCACTCAAAGTGGAATAATACATTCAAAGAAGTTTTTCATAACTGTCTATTTGAGAATGAATTTGAACAGTTAAAGTAAGGGTTAGTAAATTGACGTTTTGGGGTCTATTAAGAAAACAATTTTATTTATTTATTTATTTTCACATATAAGATTAAAATATAAAAGTAGGGCTGGATTAAGATTAACTCAGATGCTCTAAGCATAGTTCTACAATGGTGACCCCTAGGCCTTTCCATTGTTTAACTGACAAGATGTTAAGGCTAAATAAGAGTTGAAGCTGAAATAAGAGATTAAAAGTAATGATTAATAAAACTCATTCACACTTGGAATATTTTTGTCAACTAAATTAGACATGTATAACCAGGTTTTCTTTGCATGAGTGAGATTCTACATAACCTAATGGGACAAAGTGTGGCCCTTATAAACCTAAAATGACTCAGCTTAGTGCTAGAAAATACAATGAAAAGGAAGCAAAAATATAATCTGTGCATTATAAACTGTATTCTTACCCCTGAGGAAATACATTAGGGGTCTGTTTTATTAACAGGCATACTTTTTGAAAGACACTTGGAAAAAATTTTAAACGTACCATATCCTTCTAAAATTACCCTCAAATATTCATCATAATATTACCACCAATTTAAGAACAAAAATATTTCATGTCACAGTAATTTTTTATTTAATTCCAATTGTATTTGATTACTTTAGGATGGAAGACAGTCAATTTGATTATGGGCAGATATTTGGTTGTGTTAGAAAACAGCTATGACATAATCCCTTGCTTTTCATTTTATTCATTCATTTTTCATCTTTTGAGGGTAATTTTAAAATCTTTTTTATGTTATTATTATTGAATATTGTTTTTTTTTACTATTATAAATCTGCACACTGATAATCCAATTATTTGTTATTTACGAAGGATGTTCAAAAAATTTCCATATTTTTACATTTTCGTTGGAAATGGTGAAGGCAGGAGGAGTAGTAATTGGGCATTAAAAAATTGGTATGATGCTGGTAAACTTGCATCGCACAAGAAGTTGACTATGTAAAAAAGTGATGCAATTTGTTTTTGAAATTCTTATTAATTAAAGTTAAAAAAAAGTGTGGAAACTTTTTTACTGTCCCTCATGAGTTATGAATTTTGTTCCCTATATGTTGAGCCTAACGGCAACAGTAAAGGAGCAGCTGTGGGACTGCCCTCAGGCCTTTGCAAGACTGCAGATTTCCCACTGTTGTATTTGTATTTGGATTTTAACAATTTTAAGTGTTCTTTTTGGTTTTTGATTTTTGCTTTTGCTATGTAGAGTTTGTTTTTGGACCACAGACTTAAGTTTGTCTATGAAAACGTTTTGCTTTACTACCTTTTTAAATTGTGGTGGTCAGCTAGGGGCTGTACCCAGCCGTGGCGCCTGGATGGGCCAGGAGAGGGACTGTGCCTTCCCTGGACCATGAGAGAGCAGCCACCCTGGTTGGTGTGGAGGTCACGGGAATGGAGCATGGAAGCTCAACCCTATAGGGTTGAGTAAGGAGCCCGGATGAGTAAGAAGCCCTGGACGTCAGCACTTCCGCCACACCTGGAGGTGCTGGCGGAAGAAATACCAGGAACACCCGGAGTGCTTCTGGGTGTTCATGTGGCACTTCCGTCACACCAGGAAGTGCCGCAGGAAGCTCATCAGGGGGCACCTGGAGAACATCCGGGTGGGAATAAAAGGGGCCGCTTCCCTCCAGTCATCAGTCGGAGTCGAGTGGAAGAGGATAAAGCTCGGAGTATAATCCGTATAATCTCTGAGATCATGCACCCTGCAACAAAAAAATAGATCTCTGATAATGGAACCATAAAATGTGGGCAAGCACAAAAAATGAAAATGTTGGCATGAAATAAACAAATTGTTACGGAAGCTCTGAACCGCACAGTGAAAAAAATTATGGGATAACCCTTATCTCGTACGTACGTGAAAATATCTTGTACGTACGTGAAATCATCTCGCACGTACGAGATGTTTTCAGGTAAGTACGAGATACTTTCACGCATCGCATTTGTGATGTTTTCACCTACGTACGAGATACTTTCACGTATGTATGAGATAAACTTAGATTAAAATATTAGATTAATGTGCTTCGGGGCTTCCTAATTACGACCTTACCAAGGCCATGGCGCTTCAGTCTAACGTCACTTCCAGCACTTGTAGCGCGGTAAAATAAAAAAGCAGACGGATGGGCTTTTATTTATCAAAGGAGTGTGGGATGGTTAGAGTTGGGTTTAACAGCAGCTTGCAGTACCTACGTCAGGTAATGCCCAGAACGTCAGTCATGAAATGCCCATCGTATACCCCGTTACACTGTGGTTAAAATTAGGCTTGTGGGATGGTAACGGTTTAGTTACGTGCTTTATGTTTACAGGTATTTGTCTGCACACTCGTATGGAGCAACTGAAGAGATCTGGTGTTTTTATTCTTCCTGGGAAACAATTTCGTGCGTACAACTTACTATCTCGTGCCCACCACTTACCATAGCCTGCGCACCAGGCACTTTTAAGGTCGCATCTGCCAATACTGAGTGTGCACCGCATTCTTTCAGATGAGCACCAAATGCCATCACGTGCTACTGAACATCATTTTCTGGAAACAGGACATATCACTGAACAGTCTGATGTTTTCCTCATACAGTTACAGTCCACAGAAATTAATATTGGCAAATTTATAAAATCAGGCTATGCATTCAAGCCCAGATCGTTAAATCTGCGAAGCAGCACCGCTAACCAATGCACTAATTTATAGTAAAAGGAAATTACATTAGTTAGCCATTTACTTTCTAGCCCACGGCTTGTTAATCGCACAAGTTATGAAAGGAATTCATATTTCACATATTTACTGCGTGTGAAGTTTACCCAGTTCAATGCGGGTTCACTAATTTATTCTCTGGTAAACCTGGCACACTCGATCGCATATCTGCACAAATGAACTGTGGGATTTAACGTGCATCTAAAGAGTTAAATCCAAATCGGGCCACTTTAATTCCTGCCATTTTCAGAAAAGAAATGTACCCTTGTTAAGAAGCCAAACTTGAATATCCTAGTGAAATCCACTGGCCAACCTGGCACACTGGGTCACCCGTTGCATTGTGCAAAATGAACTGCGATCTTTAAAAGTACAGCAGAGATCTAAATCGTGTTGCTGCCGTTTTTATTGTCACGTTTTTGACAGGATGGATCACGAAGTTAAATTGCAGGTAATACTTGCTTAGCCCAAATGTAGGTACACTTGGTATATTAATTGGCTGACTTATGATGTCATTGTGTTTAAGGTAATGGGAAAAAATAAAGACATCTTCTTTCAGTTTTATTACATATCAGAGGCACGGATGGTTATTTAACCTGATTGCCCCTTAAACAGCGGAGTCCGACTTGTTGCTAATATGGGAATGTGTAAACTTTGCTAAAAAAAAAAGGACTTGTATCCGCATTTGGGTGTCAAAATCTAACTGCAGTCTCTCTTGTTACAGAACTGTGAAATGAAAGTGAGCCAAACTGATTTAACAATTTAGACTAGAGTGTGACTTCAATATTACACTTGTGCCGTATATGAAGACAGATGTATGCTAAATTTACTTGTCAATTTGACTATACTCGGGTTGGTCTGGGCAAAATTCAACTGCATTTAACAAAAATATATCTAAATATATACTGTATATAAAAGAGATCCAAATCGATTTCACTCTTTAGAGCGCATATTATATTGTAACGACCGGTGGTTGAGTATTGAAGTTCTCGGAGCCGAACTCTACTGCGCACTTCCCCCAAGCTGGTCGGCCAGCAAAATGCCAGCGCCATGCACGCAGCTGTACCTAGCTCATTAAGCAAGCGAACACTCGTGTCCCATACACCGCACGACCCCGAGTGTCTCCGTACATAATTGCATAGATGTAATCTAGCAACACACAGCTCTGTCCTTTTGTATCTCTTTATTAGAACAGATAGTCAGAAACAAAGCTCAAGCAAAACACACTGCAAGGCCATTGTCAAGGTCATTCATAGAAACATCCCTCTCACTGATGGTAACTTGTTACACTTACTTATACCTGGGCTTCAAATGACCCAAGCCCACCCAAGCAACCGAAACAAACACATGTAACATTTATAGAACAGGAAATCAATTACCTTGCTTGCCCAGTACAAACAGTAAACGTTACAGAAATATACCCACAATGCACCACGCTGTCAGCGCTAACTGCCGGGTCATTACAATATATTAGTCAACTGAAAGAAAGTGTCTTCTTCGCATCACCGATAACAGGGCAAGTTAGTAAATGAATTTCCTTACGTTTGGGCTAAGGAAGTATTACCTGCCATTTAACTTAGGGATCCATCTTGTCAAATACGTGACAATAAAAATCCGCCGCAACACGATTTAGATCTCTGCTGTACTTTTAAAGATCGCAGTTCGTTTTTACACAATGCAACGGGTGACCCAGTGTGCCAGGTTTGCCAGTGGATTTCACTAGGATATTCAAGTTTGGCTTTTTAGCAAAGGTACATTTCTTGTCTGAAAACTGCAGGAGTTACAGTGGCCCGATTTGGATCTAACTCTTTAGATGCACGTTAAATCACACAGTTCATTATTTCAGATATGCGATCGAGTGTGCCAGGTTTACCAGAGAAGTAAATTAGTGAACCCGCATTGAACTGGGTAAACTTCACACGCACTAAATACGTGAAATATGAATTCCTTTCGTAACTTGTGCAAATAACAAGCTGCGGGCTAGAAAGTAAATGGCTAACTAATGTAATTTCCTTTTACTATAAATTAGTGCATTGGTTAGTGGTGCTGCTTCGCGGATTTAACGATCTGGGCTTGAATGCATAGCCTGCCTTTACAAACTTGCCAATATTCATTTCTGTGGACTGTAATTGTGTGAGGAAAACATCACACTGTTCAGTGATATGTCCCAATTCCAGAAAATGATGTACAGTAGCACGCAAGGGCATTTGGTGCTCATCTGAAAGTATGTAGCGCACACGCAATATTGGCAGGTGCGACTTTAAAGAACCTGGGGCCTCATGTATAACGCCGTGCGTAGAACTCGCACTATAACATGGCGTAAGCACAAAAGCCGAAATGTGCTTACGCACAGAAAAATCCATATGCAGGAATCTGTGCGCATCTAACTTCCACGTTCTTCCGCTACATAAATCCCGATCAGCGTGAAAACTAACGCCGCACGCCAATTATGTAATGCCCCAAATCCTCCCAGAATTACGCCTATTTGAATATGCAAATCAATATAAATCGACCTTAAGTGCAGCCTTCTGTGAAAAGACAATGGGAAAAGCACGGGGAAAATATAAGAATTTCAGCGAATACCAAGTGGAGGCAAAGGAAAAATATACTATTTGTTCAAATAAACCGTGGTATAATCAACAAAATGAAGTTGATCGAGTGACATAGCGTGTTGGAGAAACTTGAAAGCTCACATTCACAAAATCGCAGTGCCGGAAATAAAAAAGAAGTCACATATCAAAGTTGCCGTGAAAAGAAGAGTTGTAAGCCCACTGTCTGAGTGTCATATGAAAGTTTATTAGGGTACAGAGAAAAAGGCACACGGTGGGGAAAAAGCACGAAATGTCCACTTCAATCTCGACATTTCCACTTTAATCACGTAGTTTATTTTGTCATTTAGTAGAACATTATAAACTTCATCTTAAAATCGTTTAATTAACCAGTTTCTCAAATCACATCGTAATTAAAGTAGCACGTTAAATGCTTTGTTTTGTATTTGATCTTCTAGTCGCATGTGCTCTGTGTGTGAATCACTACTTGCTTCTTAAACTGGCTCTCTTCCTCCAACTGGACACAGAGTCCATTACATTCGTGATATTACAGCTCTCTGAATAACTAAAATACTGAGATGTATACGTCATGTCATTTTCATGACGATAGGAGTTAAAGCACGTTATTAAACATGTGTTTCACTTCGATGAAATAATTTATTGTCGAAATTTGTCGCTGCATTTTTAGCTGTGTTGTTATTTTCTTTCTGTTTTATATTCAATATATATTGGCGTAGCCGCCACTGCAGTCAGTGCTTTTCTTTCCCAATTAACCGATCGCCACACAATCAGCTCTGTAATAGACGTTAAGCCATCTGTAAGCTTAGCGCCAATTCTTCAAAACGTTTAAAGAACATTGAAATATCTTCGTAGTACATGTTTAATTATTCTATCCTTCACGACACTCCCAGTGAAGAATATAGATTATTTAAATGAAGTTAAAGTTTTATCTGTATAATTTAACAAACATATTTTGCTGCATTTCACCTTAAAAATGATATCGCATCATATGTAAATACGCTTTATAAAGTGGCCCAGGTTGTGAGATATTATAACTGTAGTGCAAGTTTACAGTGGGGTGATTGTACTTATAAGTACAAACCGTTCTACAAGGAGCAATTGATTGAGTGCATTTAAAGTTCTTGGGATGAAACTGTTTCTGAGCCGCGAGGTCTGTACAGGAAAGGCTTTAAAACGTTTTGCAGTGGCTGAGACAGCGTGTCCTTAAAGCCGTATACCGATAATTCTCTTTCCGATCCGCTGCTGCTGTGATTCACATTCAGATACAGTGATATAAATACTCCGAGTCGTGCAGTGAGAGTAATATGGAAAAAGATGATCCGCTGTGGCAACTCCTAACGGGAGGAGCTGAAAGAAGAAGAAGAAGAAGTGAGAGTAACAACGCTAAAGCAGTTATGGTATTTGGAATACTATGGCTGTTCCCTGAACCATTATATTGTTACGAGTTAATTACAATCAGATGCATTACACTAATAAACAATATGCGGTTAGTTTCTGTGTATTTATAAATCCGCGTCATGAAAATAATGAGTAATCACACAAGAACAGTACCATTGATTTGATGCTGGGTGCCGCCAGTTTGCAAAACCGAGCGGAGAACTTGCGTACGACAAGCCATGAGGATGCGTGGCTTTACGCCAAGTGTAGGTTTTATACATCGCAATTTGAACGTGGAAAAGTTCTTACGCAACATTTCTGTGCGTACGCACTGTTTATACATGAGGCCCCTGGTGCGCAGGCTATGGTAAGTGGTGGGCACGAGACAGTAAGTTGTACGCACCAAATTGTTTCCCAGGAAGAAACAAAACACCATATCTCCTCAGGTGCTCCGTACGAGTGTGCAAACGAATACCTGTAAACTAAACCGTTACCCTCCCACAAGCCTACTCTTAAGCATAGTGTAATGGGGTATGCGATGGGCATTTCGTGACTGACGTTCTGGGCATTACCTGACGTAGGTATTGCATGCTGCTGTTAAACCCAACTCTAACCATCCCACACTCCTTTAATAAATAAAAGCCCATCCGTCTGCTTTTTTATATCACCGCGCTACAAGCGCTGGAAGTGACGTCAAACTGAAGCGCCACAGCCTTGGTAAGGTCGTAATTAGGAAGCCCCCGAAGCACACTTTTGTAATATTTTAATCTAAGTTTATCTCTAAGTTTATCGCGTACGTATGTGAAAACATCTCGTACGTACGTGAAAGTATCTTGTACGTATAAGATATTTTCACGTACGTACGAGATAAGGGTTATCCCATAATTTTTTTTCGCAGTGCGGTTCAGAGCTTCCGTAAATTGTAATGTTAAAAATTTTAAATAGTTCAGAATAACTAAAAAGTGCAAAATAATAAATTCCAAATCTACATGATTTTTAAGCCAGAAATAGTACCTCAGAATGTGGAGAAAAAAAATGTATGTAAAGCACAAAAATCTTCATAATCTGAAATGTTGTAATAACAATAATGCATACCATAAATTATCTCAGTCATTAATAAACTCTACTATTCTCTGTTCTCTTTTAGGGTTTTCTGTGACGGTTTCATGTGAAACTACTATCTGATAACAGTACTATAGCTTCCTATAATGTCTTCAGGAATATTATGTCATTTTCTAATCTGCTTATTCAGACCAGGGTCATGGGGTGGTTCTGGATCATATTCCAGCTAGTACAGCGTGTAAGGCAGAAACAAACCCTGGACAGGGTGCCAGTTCATCACAGGGTGAACACACACACATACTCACACCCATAGACAAAACACACACTAGGACGAATTTAGCATTGGCAATTCATCTAACATGCATGTCTTCAGAGAGTGGGAGGAAACCGGAGCACCCAGAGGAAGCTCATATAGACATGGGGAGAACATGCAAAATCCACGTAGGAAGGACCCTGGACACAAAACCAGGCCTCCTTACAGAAAGGAATATGGACAATTCAGATATCAATGAAACCTACTGCTTCTTCTTGTGGGATCAGGTCAGGTTAGGTTGAGGAGCATGTACTGGTACACCACACGACAAAACAGCTCAGGATCCTGGTTGGAAACCTCCAGACAGATACATGGTCCAGTCTCCCCCTCCAGAAATGACCATCTATCTGCCTCAGCCAAGTGTTACATGGGTGTCCCCTTGGCCTTGTCCAGCCACTTGGGTCCTTAGCAATGAGGATCCTGTGAGCCGAATCAACCTTGGAGAATTGCTCCAAATGGCTGTAGCTGATGCTCCCTCACAATGCAGGTAATGTGCCTCTTTCAGGACCCCATGAGCAACCCCTCATTCAATACAAAGTCAAACCAGCAGTACCCAAGGATTCTCTGAAGAGACAAAGTACCGAAGGAATCCAGTCTTGGTCTCAGGTCACTGGATAGCATTCATGTCTTTAATGACATTTTGGGCACAGCCATCAGCAGTGTGTCTGGCAGGGGAGAGAGTTTACTTACCTCGGCAGTAACATTCATGTCTCTAGTGACTCTTCCTGTGAAGTCAGAAGTTGGATTGGGAGAGCATGGCAGGTCATGAAGTCACTAGAAATGCATGTGTGGTGTTCTCTATATCTTTGCAAAAGGATGAAGGTCCAAGTCTTTAGAGTCCTGGTGTATCCTCCTTTCCTATATGGTTGTGATACATGGACACTTTTCCAGTGACCTGAAACGAAGACGGGATTCCAACAGTACTGGGTCCTTATAGAATATAATAATATGTATGGCAATATCAAGTACTTTAAAAAAGTAATATTGTTATTAACTTCTTTTACTCTCTGTTTTCTTTTTTCAGTTTTCTTTGCTGACATCTTGTATTACTGCCATCTGTTCAAATATTCTGCAGGCACCTGAGATGCCACAAGAACCGTGAATAAGCCAATGCATTTTCTTGGACAGTACATCATAACAATAATGAATTACTTTAGTATTTAGTGGTAGAATTTCCAGTGAGGTCTGGACAGTATCTTGGCCTCGTAAATCTTGGAGGTTTATTTCCCCCAGCATCTCACTTGCTGGAGATTTTATTTTCTTCTTCTTTCCTGGCTGTAGCAATATACTTACTCTAATAACCATCTGACCCTTAAAATATCAGTTTATCTTATAGTAATGTTAGCCATGCTATTGTTTTGTGGAAGGTTTGTAGGGTTTCCCTGTCCATATACATAGAATCTTTTATTTCCATGCCCAGATTCTTTGTTACGTAGTATATGCCCTCCATATCAACTCTTGCTTTCTTTTATCCTTACACTCACCTGGTTTGAAAGGAGACACAGCCCGCAGTCCCAATACACTTGCAACTAATACTATGGATCCATAAGGCACCCAGAACTTGCTGCAATTGTGCTTCACTTCTGTACTACAAAATGTTCCCTCTTCTTTCATTTATACTCCAGGCAGCAGGATAGAACAAATACTAAATTCATGTAAGGGGAGCAGTCACTAAACATTTACTCAGTCACTATAGTGTTTAATATTTTTTAATATTTTTAATGTGGCAAAAGAAGATGAAATGCAAACAGATATGGCTAATTTCCAATAAAACCTGGATATTTCAGGAGACGTCACAGAAGAAGCTGGCTGGCACACCCAGTGAGTGTGGTGTTGTCTCAGAAGGGTCTTCCTGTAAGCTGTGTTTTTCCTGATTCTCCATCTTCTTGATTCTCTTCCTTCTTTTATTTCACTTTAAGCATCTGACTTTTTAAACTTTTTCAGAGCCAAGGTGAACACCCCTGTCCAATGCATGCACAAAGGTAACCAATAATTCAAAGCCTTCACCTTTGCACATGTGGAAAGTCAAGAAAGATGATCAGTTTCCATTTAAAGTTTTGAACTTTCATCTTGTCAGTCTGTACTTCACAGTGGTAAGTTCCCTAACTTGCTAGTTTCACTTCTAATACCATCTGTCAGCTAGACATTTCTTGTTCAATGTGGTTAAGTACTATTACACAGGTCAGAAGTTCAAGTAAAACAAAATACAGATAGCAAAATGTACAGTTCTGTGCTGCACTTATCATTCACAAAATGCTTTAAAGAAAGAAAAAAGAAAGAAAGAAAACTGAAACATATTTTACTATTATGGATTGCTTCTACTACATGATAAAATAATTCCCTAATACATGCTTAAGAACTTTTCCACTTCTATTATTATTCTATTATTATTTTTAATTCTGTGACTTTATATTTATTTATTTTTAATATTTGTATTTTGTATTATTTAATTGTTTGTAATTATAACATTTTCTTTAGTTTCCTGTGAAGGACATTGAGCTGCATGTTTTGTATGATGTGCTATATACATAAATACGGTTGACTTGATGTGCTACACAAGTAACCACTCAAATTACTTTATAATGATAAGAGTGAGTGTTGTACTAGTAGTCATTCAGACACTACATAGTAGGGCTACATAAATGGGTAGAGTCTCTTCTCTACACATTACTCTGGAATATGTTCTGCAGAATTAGTACCTTACATGTCTTCTTCAAAATGGATTCTATCCATCCAGATGAATATTCATACTCATCTGAATTGGTATTCCATACAGGGAATGGGATATAACAGTTTTGTCGAAAGCAAAGGAAGACCTCTACTGCTCACACCTGGGCTTTTATGCAACCGAGGTGTGTCCCAATACAACTGTACAAGTTCAAAGTTAAAATGCAATTACTGTTCTTCTTTACTAGATTCTTTACTGATTTCTTATACTTCTGATTTGGCTTTCCCAAACTCCACCTTGATGAGAGGCTGATGGTGGGTTTAAAATCCATTTGATTTCTCTTTGCATCATTTCGTTGCCAATTTTTTCATGTTCCAAATTTTTTGTGGCTTCTCGTAGCTCTCTTTCTGCTCCAACAAAATTTGTTCCATTATCTGAGCGCATGATTTTAACCTGACCTCTTCTACTCATAAATCTGAGTATGGCTTGGATACAGGAATCTGTGTCTAAATTGTGTGCAGTCTCGATGTGTGCGGCTCTAGTTGTTAAACAGGTTAAAATTCCTCCATGTCTTTTGACTAAGCTTCGTCCTCTTTTGACAAAAAAAGGGCCAAAATAATCGACTCCAACATTAGTGAAAGGTGGTTTGTTGGATGATAAGCAATCTTCTGGCAAATCTGCCATTTTTTGCTCACCTGCTTTCGCATTGCATCTTCTGCATGTAGTGCACTTCAAAATTATTTTTCTGATAGCTGTGTTTGCTTGAGGTATCCAGTATTTTTGACGTAGTTCTGCTAACAAATAATTACGTCCACAGTGTCTATGGGTTTGGTGAAGGTGTCTGATTAAGAGTGTAGCGATATGCAAGTTTTTATTAACTATTGCAGGGTGCTTGGCTTCCTTTGGCATAGCAGATTTGCTGAGTCTTCCTCCGACTCTTAATATTCCTTCTTGTACAACTGGATCCAGTTTGATGATTTTACTGCTTTTCTTTATAGGCCAATTTTTACTTAGTGCTTTAACTTCTGGGTAAGCTTCTACTTGACTTAGGCGAATAAGCTCATTTTCTGCTTTAGACAAGTCATCTAAATACAGTGGTTTTAGTCTCATTGTTGATTTGTATTCCTTCATATGTTTCGCGATCAGCATCTTTTATCTTTCTGGGCTATGTCCAGATTGGCTAACTGTATATTGAATTGCCTTTCTCTCTTCTTTCAAACACATTAGCATTTCTTTAAACTTAAGGAACCAAGCTATCGTTTTCTTCAATTTGTACCATTCTGAGTAGTACTCTATACGTCTTTTTACTGGTTCAGTTTTTTCTTCTACACTTACAAAATTTACTACGCACCTTTTGATTTCCGGATTGTCGCTAGTAGACAAGTCCACCTCATCCGGTCTCTTGGGCCATTCGTGCTCTGGCTGTAGTAGGAAATTCAGGCTTTGTATCCAAGTCTTACTTTTGATGAAGCTTTCTATTGTCAATCCTCTTGATGCCTGATCTGCAGGATTTTGCGCAGATGTGATGTACCTCCATTGCAAGGGTTGTGAGTGCTCTCTTATCACTGCGATTCTGTTGGCAACAAGGGTTTTGTAGCGGTCACTTTCATCTGTGATGTACCTTAGTACTGTGGTGCTGTCAGTCCAAAAGATTGACTCTTGCAGGGGAATCTGTAGTTCTTGTTTTAACATTTTGTCCATTTTGACTGCTACCACTACTGCTGTTAGTTCCAATCTTGGTATAGTGACAGATTTTAGTGGTGCCACTCTTGATTTCCCCATTAGAAATGAACAATGTCTCTCATTTTCTTTGTTAGTCAAAAGGAAGTAGGAAACAGTGCAATACCCGTTTTCTGAAGCATCTCCAAAATTATGCATTTATGCGGTCATTATTTGACCAAATCCAGGCGGTTTAAAGCACCTGTCTACATTGTAATCCACAAGTAGCTGCAAATCGTCCATCCATTTTTTCCATTGCTGAACATACTTAGCTTCCATTTCTTCATCCCAAGCATACTTTTCTTTACACAGTTTGGCAGGCAGTATGACTGGCACTAAAAATCCAAGTGGGTCATATATTGAACTGACCACTGACAGAATGCCACGTCTTGTAGCAGGCTTATCGTGCAGCTTTACCTGGAACTTAAGACTGTCAGTCTGTGTGCACCATTGAACACCCAAGGCTCTTTCAACTGGTAACAGATCATGGCTTAAGTCCAAGTCTTTTTGATCTATTGCCCTGCCTTCTTCAGGGATTGACAGCAAAACTGCTCTGCTATTACTTATCCATTTTGTAAGATAACATCCTCCCTTTAAGCACAGGGCTTGAAGATCTTTGGCCAATTTTATGGCTTGTTCTTCCCTAGCAACTGACTTTAATAATTCTTTAATAGGTTTGATCACCTTAACCCACTCTCACCTCGGAGTACTGCATCCTCCAACCATCCTTCTGCTGATACCAGCATAGGTGAGACATCCCCACCCACAATTACAGCAGCCCATGTAAGCAGAGAGCTGAAAAGACTTCATGCCAGCAAAGCAGTGGGTCCAGATGGTGTATCGCCACAATTGCTGAAGGCCTGTGCGTTGGAACTGGGGAGTCCTCTACAGCGCATCTTCAACCTGAGCCTGGAACAGGGGAGAGTCCCAAGGCTTTGGAAAACATCTTGTATCACTCCTGTCCCAAAGGTATCACGTCCTAGTGAGCTGAATGACTTCCGGCCTGTTGCTCTGACGTCACATCTGATGAAGACCATGGAGCGGCTGCTGCTTCACCACCTGAGGCCACAGGTCCGCCACGCCCTCGACCCTCTGCAGTTCGCATACCAGGAGAATGTGGGAGCAGAGGATGCCATCATCTATATGCTACACCGATCCCTCTCACCTGGACAGAGGCAGTGGTGCTGTAAGAATTATGTTTTTGGACTTCTCTAGCGCCTTCAACACCATCCAACCTCTGCTCCTAAGAGACAAGCTGACTGAGATGGGAGTAGACTCACACCTGGTGGCATGGATTGTGGATTATCTTACAGACAGACCTCAATATGTGCGTCTTGGGAACTGCAGGTCTGACATTGTGTTCAGCAATACAGGGGCGCCGCAGGGGACTGTACTTTCTCCGTCCTGTTCAATCTATATACATCAGACTTCCAATATGACTCGGAGTCCTGCCACGTGCAAAAGTTTGCTGATGACACTGCTATTGTCGGCTGCATCAGGAGTGGGCAGGAGGAGGAGTACAGGAAGCTAATCAAAGACTTTGTTAAATGGTGCGACTCAAACCACTTACATCTTAACACCAGCAAAACCAAGGAGCTGGTGGTGGATTTTAGGAGGCTCAGGCCCCTCATGGACCCTGTGATCATAAGAGGTGACTGTGTGCAGAGGGTGCAGACCTATAAATACCTGGTAGTGTAGCTGGATGACAAATTGGACTGGACTGCCAATATTGATGCTCTATGTAAGAAAGGTCAGAGCAGACTATACTTTCTGAGAAGGTTGGCATCCTTCAACATCTGCAGTAAGATGTTCTACCAGACGGTTGTGGCGAGTGCCCTCTTCTATGCGGTGGTGTGCTGGGGTGGCAGCATAAAGATGAAAGACGCCTCACGCCTGGACAAACTTGTTAAGAAGGCAGGCTCTATTGTAGGAGTAAAGTTGGACCGTTTATCATCTGTGGCAGAGCGACAGGCATTAAGCAAACTCCTGTCAATCATGAATAATCCACTGCATTCACTGAACAGTGTCATCTCCAGGCAGAGGAGTAGCTTCAGTGACAGAATTTTGTCACTGTCCCGCTCCACTGACAGACTGAGGAGATCGTTCCTCCCCCACACTATGCGACTCTTCAATTCCACCCGGGGGAGTAAATGCTAACATTACTCAGTTATTGTCTGCTTTTTTATTTTTCATTTTTATTACTATTTAATTTAATATTGTTTCTTTGTATCAGTATACTGCTGCTGGATTATGTGAATTTCCCCTTGGGATTTATAAAGTATCTATCTATCTCTATCTATCTATCTTTAAACAGTCATCAACATAAAAATTATTTAACACAGTGTTAACTGCTTCCTCTGGAGCTGTGCCTCTTGCATCCTCTGATGTTCTTCTTAAGGCATAAGAGGCACAACTGGGCGACGAAAAAAAGATGCACTGTCATTTTATATTCCTCAAGTTCATTGTTTAGATTACCTTCAAGCCACCACAGAAAACGAAGAAGATCCATGTCTTTTTCTGGTACATTCACTTGGTAGAACATTGATTTAATGTCTGCCATGAGAGGGATTGGTTCCTCTCTGAATCTTGTAAGAACTCCAATGAGTGTATTAGTTAAATCAGGTCATTTCAGTAACTCTTCATTTAGAGAAAAACCTTGATAAGTGGTTGTACAATCAAACACTACTCTTATCTTGTTTTTCTTTGGATGATACACTCCATGATGAGGGATGTACCATATTTTTTCTTTTTCAGGAGTCCACTGTTCAGTGGGTACTTTTATGGCATATCCTTTGTCTAAAATGTCTTTCATGAACGCTTTATAATCCTCATGGAATGTTGGATACTTTGTAAGTTTCCTTTTAAGTCCAATAGCACGTTGTTTTGCAACACAATGATTGTTTGGCACTTTAAGTGTTTCATCTTTAAAGGGCAGATTAATGCAATAGTGTCCGTTCACTAGACTTGCAGTATCTGAAGCTATGCGCATGAATTTAATGTCTTCCTGTGACATTTCCTCCTTTTCCTCACAGTCGCGTTCTGGAAAGTCTATATTGTAATGCTGGAGTAACATTTGTTCTACTTCCTTTATTGTCACACAATTGACTGAACATCTTTCTACACTTTCGTTTTCTGACTCCATTGTATAACAAGTAACAATCCATCCTAGAACTGTTCTCGTTGCAAAAGGTCCATCTCCTTCGCTATGTATGATTTCCCATGGCTCCATTGATTTTACGAGAGTCTGTATCTATTATCAAACCTACTTCTGTGTTTATTTGGGGTAAGGCCATTTCATAATATCTTCTTGAGTAGGAATTTTATCTTTATTTCCAGGTATAACAGTTGCTGTACGTACCTCTGGTAAGTCATAAAATGTGTTTTCTTCAAGCCCACAGACTTGTAACTCTGTCTCTTTTAAATTTTAATGGTTTTTCTAGATTGTCTAGAGCAGGGATCCTCAATCACGGTCCTGGAGGGCCGCAGTGGCTGCAGGTTTTTGCTCCAACCCAGTTGCTTAATAAGAAGCTCTTATTGCTCAAGTAACACTTCTGATTCACTTCACTTGTCTTACTCATTAAAATCTTGAACCCTTATTGCTTATTTTAGTCTTAAATAGCTGTATTCTTGGTTTTTAATTGTGCCTAATTACCAATAACATGCAAATGACAAAAGAGACCAGCATTTCTCCATTTAGCTTACCATTTACACCTGGGTGTATTTATCATGCATTACTGGGTTTAATTAAATACTTGGAAGGAAAGTGAAAAGAAAAAGTAAAGGACTAGATTTACTTTAGATTTACTTATCCATTTTAGCCTTCAGATCATTTGGATGATATCCTTAGACCTTAGAAAGGGGATGAAAATATAGGAGATGAGAACCTGACATAGCAGAGTTAAAGCACTAATAAGCAATGAAATTAAATTTCTTGGCAAGAATTGCTTTCTAATTAAGCAACCAGGTTAGAACAAAAACCTGCAGCCACTGCGGCCCTCCAAGACTGTGATTGAGGACCCCTGGTCAAGAGTGTTGAGATACAGGTGCGATTTTCTTCCTGAGAGGTTTAATTGTTCTCTTAAGCTCTCTGTGCAAAATGTGGCTGTGTACATGGGTCTATTAGAGCATATGTTTCAATATATTTTTCATTCCCTTTGGGTTTGACTTTAACTGGAACTGCAGCTATGACACTATTTCCGGC
Organism: Polypterus senegalus; assembly: GCF_016835505.1. Lineage (NCBI taxonomy): Eukaryota > Metazoa > Chordata > Cladistia > Polypteriformes > Polypteridae > Polypterus > Polypterus senegalus. Next base: position 114,887,630 of record NC_053162.1, read on the forward strand.
CCCGGTAGCCTTACAAGACGCATTCGGCGTTATGGGCGCATTCGTAGAAGAAGCGCTTTTCGGTTTCGATTTAGAGCTCTCTTCTTTAAAGGATTTAGCTTTATCATCAGTGTCATTTTCTTTATTTATATGTAAAATAGTTGGATGAAAATGAGAGCATATGCTACATTTAATTTTTTCTTCACAATTTTTGCTAAGATGTCCTTGTTTTAAACATTTAAAGCATAAGCCCTTGGATTTTAAAGTGAATTGTACCTTCATAAGTTAATGTCTGAATTGCGTTGCAGTCATTAAGATCATGCTTTTTGTTACAGAAAAAAAAACACAGTGCTTACCGTGTATACGCTCAGTTGTCTCCTTTTTATTTCCCTTTTCAACGGTAGCAGCAAAATTTGAGATAAAGTTGCCCTTTCTCATTCCGCCTTTCGCTGGATATTTTTCGTGATCAGTCTTTTCTTTTTCCCTTTTGAAGGTATAGCTTGGATATGAAGCGCCAAATTGGATCCAGGCAAGCTACGAGCAGTTCTTCTAAGAATCTATATAAGTCAGCGAGACCTGGTCTTCTTCTTTCTTTACTTTCGATCTTTGTTGCTTTATTTTGCCAGAGCTCTCGTTCTTGGGGAAGCTTTGATGACATAATGCGGATATTGTAAATTGTTTTCGAATTCATGTCCGTTCTTTAAGCCCGACATAACACTTTTACAATTACCAATGAATAGCGTGTATGCCTTTTAAGCTATCTACATCTCCTGATTTTAATTGTGGCCACTTCCTGATTTTCTTCATGTAGGCATCTCCTATTGGAACGTGGTTTCCATAAAATGTATCTAACATTCTTCTGGCATTTCTATACCCCTCTTCTGGCGGCAAGTATGCGCTATTCTGAGCAATGTTTCTAGGTTCGACTTTGGTGAATTGTACTAAATACTCTATAATTTGTTACCAGGATCACTCACTTCCTGGTCGATGATTCGATCAAATGCTCTTATAAAGTTTATATAAGTCAATGGATCGCCTTCAAATACTGGTACCTTTATATGGGGTACATTAGGCACTTGTGCTTTGTTTTGTTGCTGTTTCTGTTGATCGTTGTTTATAATGCAATTGTTGAAGAAGCACTTCATTTTGTTGCTGATAAAACGGTTGCTGGGGTTTATTTTCACTTTCATTCGCATTTGTAAAGTTATAACTGTTCGCATCTGGCGACTTTTCAAATTGCACATCTGGTTTCTGACTCAGTCTATTTGGACTGTGATTGCGCCCTTTAAGCGCTTTCAGTTTTGCGTCAGATTCTGCAATGGCTGTCTCTAAAGCCAATTGATCTCTTTCAGCTTTTAGCTAGCTTTCAACTGTTCTTTTCTATGTCTAGGACCTGTTGCTTTCTTTGTTTCTCTGCTTTAGCCAGCAGTACAGCGTGTGCTGCCTCTTGAGATCTGATGGCGCGAGATTTGGGAGGCTTTGGCTGAATGAGCTGCTGAACTTATATGACTTTTACTTTGAATAGAAATCTGTGAGATACTGTCTTCTGGAGAGACGTTAGGAATGTCATTCATTATTCTATAGTCCTCGAATTGGTTAGCAGAAAAGTCGGGTTGCTGGTTGAAGCTTTTATTTTGACGTACTTCTAAAACCCAATTCATTGTACATCCGGTAAATTTATTACAAATTTCCATTTTAGCATCAAAGTCTTTTTGTAGCATTTTCCGTGTATCTTCATTGCTCTGGAGGGGTACGAGTTTGTCACTTAACCTTTAATATTCCATTCTCAGGTCAAATAACGAATTCTCGATGATTGATTTTATAGATTCATAGTGAAATTCATTTTTTTTTTTGTAAATCCTTTACGGTCTTCATCATACTAAATAATTGTTTGTATTTGTAATCCATTTCCGATTGAAGTTTAGTTGTCGATGAATTGGACGGCTTTATGTCGTCATGGAGATGATCCTCCATTGAGGCATCATCGTCGTGACTTCCGCTCACACCACTGACACTTTCATCGGGGGTTCGAAATATTCTCTGGCTCCCGGATTCAGATGCCATGGCGATCCCACAAGGTACTGTGCTTAAAATCCTTTGTAATTTTATACAGATTTATACAATCTCGTGAAGAGCACTAGCATTTCCCAAATATGACCAATTGAGATCAAACGCAAAGATTAAAGGTAGGCCTTCCCTGTTGAGTCTTTTTTAAGTCGTTGTTTTCTTTCGTCATAGTCTGATTTCAGGCGTAGAGCACGCAGGTTTGCTTTCTTTATAATCCAAGGTAATTTCGAACTTTCAGACCTAGGCAGGTTCAGATCTTAAGCTGGTTTTAAAACTTCAGGCAGGTTTTTAACTTTTGGACTGTGAGATTTCTTTGACACGCGTCTTACCCAAGCCTGACTTAGCCTTATGCGTCGGCGGCTACACTAAAGTTAAACCAGACATGAAAAGCGCAAAACCACAAGAAGCAAGTATTCGTGACCTTCCACGTAACAACAAAAGTAAAAAAAAAAAAAATTCCCAGCAATCGCTTTATCAGCAGGAAAATAAAGCGCCAGCACCTCTTAAACAATTGCTTTACGATAAGTGCTACGATCAACAGAAAGAACAACAGTATAAGACTCAAACACCTTATGTGCCACACAAAAGGATCCCAGTATTTGACGGCAATCCATCGACTTATGTGGACTTTATAAGAACATTTGACCGAGCTATCGTTGAGGCGATAGAGAATCCGTGAGATAAGTTGGACTTTTTAGCACAGTTTACTAAAGGTTCACCTCACAAGATTGTTAAAAACTGTAAACACTTGTCACCGTTAGAAGGTTATCAAAAGGCCAGAAAGAAACTCGAAAGTCTTTATGGAAACTAGCTACGGAAAGCTGATGCCTATATGAGAAAAGATAAAGGGCGGCTGCAAATAAAGCCAAACAATGGAGAAGGACAGAGCGTTTATGCGAACTTTCTTGGCGAATGTACAAATATTATGCTAAACTTACAAAGTGGACAACAATTTGAAAGTAAGGATAACCTTCCGACTAAAGTCACCAAACTTCCTCAAGACCTACTAGCACCGTGGCCATGCAAAGTACAGAGTATTGAAAGTACGGAGAGCAGGCGAACCCTTCTCGCGATCCAGTAAACTTTGTTGATGAACAGCCAACATTAGCTTTGGATCCCGCGTACAGTTAAGCTCCACAAATCCATGCCTTCAAGAAAGAAAAGGATAAAAATGACTAAGAGAAGTATCATTTGAAAGGCGTCCTGATAGAAAACAGCTTTGTTACAAACTTTTCTGCAACGGGCAAAAAAATGAATAAAGACACTTCATTTTTTTTTTTTTTTTTTTTTATTTATTTATTTATTAATTTTATTACAATCAATACATAGCAATCAAGTTTTTACAAAAAAAAAGAATTATGCTAAGAACAGATCGATCCCCACCCTTGAGAGAGAGAGCAAGCCAAACGGTGTAAAATTTAAGGCTTTTAAAAATACCTAAATCAACAAATTCTCTGTGCTTTATAAAATCATTTCAAAATATTACTGATTAGATCCTGCCATGTTTTGAAAAAGTCTGCACAGATCCTCTAACTGAGTATTTGATTTTTTCCAATTTTAAATAATATAACACATCAGTTTCCCACTGACTTAAAAGAGGAGAGTTTGGGTTCTTCCAGTTTATCAGAATAAGTCTGCGTGCCAACAGTGTAGTGAATGCAATCACAGTTTGTTTGTCTTTCTCCACTTTAAGACCCTCTGGAAGAACCCCAAACACAGCTGTTAATGGGTTAGGAGGGATTGTGAGTCCAAGACTGTCTGAGAGGTAATTAAAAATTTTTGTCCAGAATAATGTTAATTTGGAGCAGGCCCAGAACATGTGACCTAGTGAGGCTGGGGCTTGGTTGCAACGTTCGCAGGTTGGATCATGCCCTGGAAACATTTTGAGAGTTTTAGTCGAGACAGATGTGCTCGATATATAATTTTGAGTTGTATAATTGTATGCTTTGCGCATATGGAGCTTGAGTGAATTCTCTGCATTGCTACTTTCCACTCCTTTTCTGATATATTAATTGAGAGGTCATTTTCCCAGTGTCCTCTTGGATCTTTGAAAGGAAGGGATTGTAAAAGGATTTTATATATTGTAGAGATGGAGTCTAACTCCTTGAAATTGAGCAATAATTTTTCCAGCGTGGATGAGGGTGCAAGATGAGGAAAATCTGGAAGGTTCTGTTTAACAAAGTTCCTGATTTGAAGATAGTGAAAGAAATTTGTAGCTGGAATGTTAAATTTGGAACGTAATTGTTCATAGGATGCAAAGACGTTGTCTATATAAAGATCTCTAAGCAAGTTAATTCCAAATTTTTCCAGATATTAAAACTGCATATGTTTGTGAGGGTTGAAAGAGGTGGTTCTTTTGCAGGGTGCCACAGAAAGAAGCTTCTCCGTCTTAAAATGCTTTCTACATTGGTTCCAGATTCTAAGTGAGTGGAGCACAATTGGGTTATTAGTGTATTGCCGATAACGTGTGTTTATTGGAGCACAAAGCAAGGAATACAAAGAAGTACTGCAGGATTTTACTTCTATTGCGGTCCATGCCTGTGTATGTTCTTCTATTTGTGTCCAGGTTCTTATCGACTGTATATTTGCCGCCCAGTAATAAAACTGGAAGTTAGGTAGAGCCATGCCGCCTTCTGCCTTTTGTCTTTGTAGGGTCGCTCTTTTGATGCGTGGATGTTTAGAATTCCAAATAAATGAGGTTATTGTTGAATCTAATTGCTTAAAGAACGATTTATTAATGTATATTGGTATGTTTTGAAATAAAAAGGAGCTTAGGAAGAATATTCATCTTAACAGTGTTAATTCTTCCAGCTAGTGTGAGATGAAGGGTTGACCATCTATGCAAGTCTTGTTTAATTTTTTCCATACAGACGACGAAATTTTGTTGATAAAGAGCTTTATGTTTACTTGTGATGTTTACCCGAGGTATTTAAACTGTTCTGCAATGATAAAAGGAAGGGTGTCTAATCTAATATTATATGCTTGCGAATTCACCGGAAAGAGTACACTTTTATTCAGATTAATTCTGAGACCAGAGAGCTTTTGAAATTCTGTGAGTGCTGCTAAGACTGCAGGCACAGAATTTTCTGGGTCCGATATATACAGTACCATGTCATCTGCATATAATGAGATTTTCTGTTCCAGTCCTTCTCTGCTAATCCCCTTTATCTGATCAGTATTTCGACAATGTATTGCCAGTGGTTCAATGGCAATTGCAAACAGCAGTGGTGACAAAGGGCATCCTTGTCTTGTGCCACGCTCTAGTTTAAAGTAGTCTGAGCAAATGTTATTGATGCAAACTGAAGCTTCTGGGTTAGTATACAGTAATTTAATCCATGCACAAATGTTCGGGCCAAACCCAAACTTCTCCAAAATAGTAAAAGGTATTTCCATTCAATCATGTCGAATGCTTTTTCTGCATCCAATGATAATAATATTTCTGGGGTGTTTGATTTAGTTGGTGAGTATATTACATTAAACAGGCGTCAAGATTTGAAGATAAGTGTCGGCCCCTAATAAATCCAGTTTGGTCTTGTGATATTATTGAGGGGAGCACTTTCTCCATCCTTCTAGCTATGATTTTAGAGAGTATTTTAACGTCGTTATTCAGAAGTGAAATTGGTCTGTATGATGCACATTGTAATAAGTCCTTATTTTGTTTTGGAAAGACAGTGATTAGTGCTTGGCGAAAGGTTTGTGGAAGAGATTGGTTATCTCTGGCTTCTGTAAATGTTGCTAATAGGAGGGAGCTAGCTGAGCGGAGAATTTCTTGTAAAACTCTGCAGGGTAGCCATCAGGGCCTGCTGCTTTTCCACCTTGGAGTGACTTTATAGCATCCAGTAATTCTGATAATGACAGAGGTTTATCGAGCTCCTCCACACTAATAGCGTCAATTTGTGGTATCTGTAATTTATCCAGAAATGCATTAGATTGTATATTGTCTTCTTTAAACTCAGTAGTATATAGGGATTTATAGTAGTCTCTAAAAGTGTACATTATATTTTTGTGTTCGATGATTTTATCTCCATTCGTGTTAGTAATTACGAGATTGCGTTGCGCACTTCTTGCTTGTGAATTTGTTGCGCTAAAAGCTTATTAGCTTTCTCTCCATGTTCATAATAATGATGTCTGGATTTGTAAATTAGTTGTTCGGTTTCTTTAGTTGTCAAGAGGTTTAATTCTGAATGTAGAGCCTGCCTCCTCTTATGTAGAGTCTCGCTTGGTAGTCTGGCATGTTCTTCATCTATTTTAGTAATTTCGCTTTTATCTCTGCTACTTTCTTCGGATTTATTTCTGTGGGAAAGATATGAGATAATCTGTCCTCTTAAGAAGGCCTTAAGAGTTTCCCAGAGTGTTCCTGCAGAGATCTCAGGGGATGTATTTGTCTCTAGAAAGAATTCAATTTGTTTGGATATAAATTCAGTACAATTCTCGTCAGCTAATAGAAGCGGATTGAGACGCCATCTGCGGGTGAGTGTATGGGGCTTAGTAATTTCAGCTCCAAGATCATCGGAGCATGGTCTGAAATAACAATAGCATCGTATTTACAAGATTTAATCTTAGGCAAGAAGTTATTATCTATAAAGAAGTAATCAATCCTTGAGTAGCAATGATGTACTGGTGAGTAGAAAGAATATGTTCTTGAATTTGGGTTTAAAACCTCCAGGGATCTGATAAGTTGTGATCAGTTATAAACTTTGTAATTATCTTTGCGGTGTTAGTTGCGTTCCCCTGTGGAGGAAGTCTTATCTAAAAGTGGATTTAGAACACAATTAAAGTCCCCAGCCATTATAAGTTTATGAGTGTTCAGATTGGGAATGGATGCAAATAAATTTTGTATAAATTCCTTATCATCAACATTAGGTGCATAAACATTTATCAAAATCATTTTACAGTTAGATAAGTCTCCCATGACCATCACATATCTCCCTTCAGGATCCAATACTACATCTGATGCTACAAATGGTACTGTTCTATGTATGAGAATTCCCACCCCTCTAGTTTTCTTTGTAAAACTAGAATGGAACATTTGGCCAGTCCAGTCTTTTGCAGCCGGAACTGATCCTTACTTAGTAAGTGGGTTTCCTGTAAAAATACTATTTTAGCATTTAGACCTGTTAGGTGAGAAAGTACTTTCTTTCTCTTTAATTCGTGATTCAGGCCTTTAACATTCCAGCTTACGAAGTTAACTGTCCCATCATGGAGACACTGATTCTGAGTTTTGGTGTCATATTATAGTCTTAACTGGAAGTGAAATAGTTTAGGTCTTAATTTCCTATTCCCCAAGAGTTGTTGCCATGCAGCTTATTATTACGTTGATAGTTATAATTATAAAGATTGAGATGATAGATTAGATATAGATCAAGCCTGCTCTCTTTCTCTTCCCCTTAACCCCCACCCTCCCTTTTGCCTCCCCAGGTGAGGCTAAAACCCACTTCATGCAGTCCCAGTCCTCTGACATACCCAGAGACAGAGCACGCCCAAAGCACATCAAGCCCCCATGCAGTGGCGCTTTAAGGTTAAAAGATAGAGATATCTGTTACCAATATAGTCTTTAAAAGAGGAAAAAGAAAAAAAGAATTTTGCACTTATATATATATATATATATATATATATATATATATATATATATACATACATACATATAATCTTCATCAATTTTAGTGCATTAAGATGATATCCCCAGATAATAAACCCAGGTGATGGTGTTAAAGATGTGTCCAAAACAAGCATAACAAGTCTTAATGCAGTAATAGCAATAACAGCAAACCAAGGGTATGATATTGAACAGTCTCATTTAGGGTACACATGAAATAATTAGAAAAGAAAAAAAAAGAGGAGGAAAACGTAATTAAGCACAATAAAACACAAACATTTAGCCCTAGTAATACTAAGTAATGATAAGTAATAATTAAGTAATAATAATATAAGAATATGAGAATATATGCTGATAAAAAACCCGTATTTTAAAACAAATAGATCAGACAGTAGATTATTAATCCTAGCTTTATCATTTACCGCCATGACTCACAATTATGTATCAGAATAGTCCCGGATCAGCTTTCTTAACTCATTTTCTGCCTCCTCCTTGCTAGCGAAAACATAGAAATGACCCTGCCATTCCACTTTCAGTTTTGCGGATACAGGAGGCCGATTTGACATTGGCTTGCCGTAGCGCTGTTTAATATTATAGAAGGCGGCGTTTGATAGCTGTTGCTGGAGAGAAGTCAGGGAAGACGCGAATGTGGCAATCTTCATATATAATATCTTCCTTTTTTCCTGAGGAGTTCCATCACCTCTAACTTAAATGATAATCGTTCAAAACGGACTATAAAAGATCTTGGTCGGGTCTGACGGTGTTTGATCAGCGACGCTGTAAGCCGCTGCTATCTCAGATTCTGCTTTAAAGTCGCCCCCGATTATTTTAGAAAAAAGTTCAGTTGCGAATTTCACCGGGTTTAAACTTTCTCGATTCTCCGGCAAGCCTTCAATTCTGACATTATACCTTCTATTCCCATCTTCTAAAGCAGCCAGTCTGTCTCCAAGTTTTTCTCCGAGTTTTTACATTCAACTGACATTTACTGCTCTTTCCTCGGCACTGGCAGCTAGATGTTCGGCTATTTCGATCCGATTCGTGAATGTCTCACTAAGATGCTCCAATCGATCAGCAAGCGTGCTCAGTTTAGCGAGTTTTTCTCAATGCGCTCTTCAATTTTACCCAGCACCTGTCGAAGTTCAAGCTGTACCTCTTGACGAAGCCTTTCATTTGCCTGTTGGATTTCCTGTCGCAGACATTCATTGGCCTGTTTCATCTCCTGTTTCAGTCTCTCATGTGCCTTTGCCGTTGCTTTCTCATTAGCCTTCTCGCTTTTCTTTATATCTTGCCTGAGGTCAGCGAGCAACACTTTCAGTTCAGATAGCTCAAATGTGCCTTCTTGTACCGTAGATGAAGCAGCAGACTCTGCTGAAGCGGTGTCCCGCTGCTCCAGTCCCGCGTGATTGCGTAACTGAAGCCGCGGACCTCCCGGCCTTTTCCAGTTTCAGGTAATCCTCTCCAATCGGCGAGCTATCCACATCTGCACTCACGATCGCACCTTCGCTCCCCTTTTCGCTCTCAGCAGGCGACGATGTAGCGGACCGTGGTCCCGAGGAGTCTGTACTTTCGCCCATCTGATCCAGGTCTGTCTCTGAGAGGCCGTATCTCGAACTAGGGCTTGCTGATCGCAGCTTGGATGTAGCTTTAGTCTTCGATTCTTTCGGACCCCCCTCCTTGTTGGCCATGTTTATATGTGTTTACATATACTGTAGCGGTCCCTCTCGGGTTGAATAAATACAGGATATCTCAGAATAATAAGCAAATAATATGAAAAATAGCACCACTGCTAGCGGAGCTCCACTTCAGACGTCCATCTCTCGCATCGGACGAGACCAACCAATCATTTGAAAGGCGTCCTGATAGAAAACAGCTTTGTTACAAACTTTTCTGCAACGGGCAAAAAAATGAATAAAGACACTTCAGTCAAAACGGCAGAGACGGCTGGATGTACAAGCGGTAAGCACTGTCTTTTTTGCAATGAAAATCACGATCGTAATGAATGCAGTGCAATTCAGAATCTAACTTATGAAAGTAAAATTGACTTTTTGAAATCTAAAGACTTATGCTTTAAGTGCCTTAAACAAACAGACTTTAGTAAAGACTGTGAAGAAAAGATTAAATGCCAAATATGCTCTCAGTTACATCCAGTAATTCTGCATATGAATAAAGAAAAAGGCACCGACGATAAAGCCACACCTCCTAAAAAGGAGAACGTTATGTCGGAAGAGAAGAACATTTCTTCTGCCCATATTTCTGTTGAACTGCTAGAGACTTGTACTGATACCGGGGCCAGTAAAGAGTGTGTCTTAGCTGTGACCCCAGTTAAAGTTAAGTCCGAAACGAGTGAAAAATGTGTAGAAATATTTTCTCAATAAGACTCTGACAGCTCAGCTACATTTTGCACAGAAAGTCTGCAAAAGCAGTTAAATCTTTCTGGAAGAAAGTCTCAGATCTACATCAGCACTGTAGAAAGAGACACAGTAAATAGTCAGAAATTAGTAAAGTGTACAGTCCTAATGAAGTTAGTTACAAGTCTGTGGGAAAGAAGAAAATACATTTTTTGATACACCAGAAGTGTACACACTGAACTCTGTACCAGAGAAAAAGGAGAATATCCCTATGCAAGAAAAAGATGTCAAGAAATTGTCTTTTCTAAAATAACGTGCATCTACCCCAGATAAACACTGACCAAAGCAATAATATTGTACAATTCTATTACTAATATTGTTGTTGTTAAGTACAAATGCGACGCAAAGTCATGGAACCATGGCACATCACACATAGTGAAGATGAAAGACTTTATGTTGTGAAAACATTCCGAGGGTGGATTGTTAATGGATTTATAAAGGGCTCCGACAAAGAAAGACTGCAAAGATGTTCAGTCAGCATTGTGACAATAATGGAGATAGAGCAACTGCTACTCCAGCAATACATAGACTTTCCAGTGCGCAGTTGTGAAGAGAAGGAGGACATTAAATTCATGTGCATAGCTTCTGATATTGCATGGCTAGTGGATGGACACTATTGCATTAAATCTGTCCTTTAAAGATGAAAAACTTAAAGTGCCAAACAATAATGGTGTTGCAAAACAACGTGCTATTCTCCTTAAAAGGAAACTTACAAAGTATCCAACATTCCATGAGGATTATAAAGTGTTCATGAAATACATTTTAGACAAAGGATATGCCATAAAGGTACCCACTGAACAGCGGCCCCCTGAAAAAGAAAAAATATGGTACATCCCTCATCATGGAGTGTATCATCCAAAGAAAAAAAATAAGAGTTGTGTTTGATTGTACAGCCACTTATCAAGGTTTTTCTCTAAATGAAGAGTTGCTGAAATGACCTGATTTAACTAATACACTCATTGGAGTTCTTGCAAAATTCAGAGAGGAACCAATCGCTCTCATGCGGACATTAAATCAATGTTCTACCAAGTGAAAGTACCAGAAAAAGACATGGATCTTCTTCGTTTTCTGTGGTGTCCTGAAGGTAATCTAAACAATGAACTCGAGGAATATAAAATGACAGTGCATCTTTTTTTGCTACTTTGTCTCCCAGTTGTGCCTCTTATGCCTTAAGAAGAACATCAGAGGATGCAAGAGGCACAGCTCCAGAGGAAGCAGTTAACACTGTGTTAAATCATTTCTATGTTGATGACTGTTTAAAGTCAGTTGCTACTGAAGAACAAGCTATAAAATTGGCCAAAGATCTTCAAGTCCTGTGCTTAAAGGGAGGATTTTATCTTACAAAATTGATAAGTAATAGCAGAGCAGTTTTGCTGTCAATCCCTGAAGAAGACAGGGCAGTAGATCAAAAAGACTTGGACTTAAGCCATGATCTGTTACCAGTTAAAAGAGCCTTGGGTGTTCAATGGTGCACACAGACTGACAGTTTCAAGTTCCAGGTAAAACTGCAAGATAAGCCTGCTACAAGAATTGGCATTCTGTCAGTGGTCAGTTCAATATATGACCCACTTGGATTTTTAGCATCAGTCATACTGCCTGCCAAGCTTATTCTAAGAGAACTGTGTAAAGAAAAATATGCTTGGGATGAAGAAGTGGAAGCTAAGTATGTTTGGCAATGGAAAAAATGGATGGACGATTTGCAGCTACTTGTGGATTACAATGTAGACAGGTGTTTTAAACCGCCTGAATTTGGTCAAATAATGAACGCATAAATGCATCATTTTGGAGATGCTTCAGAAAACAGGCATTGTACTGTTTCCTACCTCCTTTTGACTAACAAAGAAAATGAGAGACATTGTTCATTTCTAATGGGGAAATCAAGAGTGGCACCACTAAAACCTGTCACTATACCAAGGGTGGAACTTACAGCAGCAATGGTTACAGTCAAAATGGACAAAATGTTAAAACGAGAACTGCAAATTCCCCTGCAAGAGTCAATCTTTTGGACTGACAGCGCCACAGTACTAAAGTACATCGCAAATGAAAGTGCACGCTACAAAACTTTTGTTGCTAACAGAATCGCAGTGATAAGAGAGCACTCACAACCCTCGCAATGGAGGTACGTCGCATCTGCGCAAAATCCTGTGGACCAAGCATCAAGAGGATTGACAATAGAAAGCTTTATCAAAAGTAAGACTTGGATACAAAGCCCGAATTTCCTACTACAGCCAGGGCACGAATGACCTAAGAGACAGTATGAGGTGGACTTGTCTACTAGCGATGATCTGGAAATCAAAAAGGTGTGTAGTAAATTTTTTAAGTGTAGAAGAAAAAACTGAACCAGTAAAAAGACGTATAGAGTACTACTCAGAATGGTACCAATTGAAGAAAATGATAGCTTGGTTCCTTAAGTTTAAAGAAATGCTAATGTGTTTGAAAGAAGAGAGAAAGGCAATTCAATATACAGTTAGCCAATCTGGACATAGCCCAGAAAGACAAAAGATGCTGATCGCGAAACATATGAAGGAATACAAATCGACAATGAGTAATTACATACTACATTTACGCAAAAATTACAACAAAGTAGAAAAAAATTGAAAACGCAAGCAAAAAATAAAAAATGCAAAATAAAAAAACGCAAACAAAAAAGTGAATAAAATCAAAAACAACAATTTGAAAACACAATCAAAACTCTGAAAGCACAAGCAAAAAATTAAAAATGTGAATAAAAGTAAAATGAAAAAATAAAACAAATAAAAAAATGAAAGTGCAAACAAAAAAATTCCACAGGCAAGTAAAAAAAATTAAAAACACACAAAAAAAATTAAAATGCAAACAAAAAGAAAGTCAAAATGGAAATAATCATACAGGGGTGTGTGTGAAATGGGCAGATTCATAGCAAATACAGTAAATGTAAAAGCCAAGGAAGCATTGGTAATGATATTTGGTGGTCATGACAAAGTTTAGTGCAAATTGTTAGGTCTCTGCTATTGGTATAAACAGATTAACTGTGATTAAAGTAACACCTTCTAATTGCAGAAGGTCCTCAGTTAATTGTCCTTTTTACAGATATTCATTGCATTTTTGTTGCACAGTAGAGCATCTTGTAATTGGGAAACAAGTACTGTATCTTTGTGCTCGAGCAGTTTCTGTATTGGGAGTGCAAGTGTGGAAGAATAATTTTAGGGTAGCATACATTCATCTTAAAGAAACAGCATAAAGGGTTAATAAATGTCAGAAACCTTTGCAGGCATATCATGATACCAGATAAAGGTCAAGTGAACAATAAAATGTACTGAACGATTACTAAGAAATCAGCAGATACCCCGTAAAACAACCAGAATAGACAGTTGTTATATGCATAGAAATGTCAAGGGTGGTAGCTCAATTGAAAGCTATAAGAAGAACCAGAATATAATGTAATATAATGCACTTTTATTTTATATACGTCATTTGGGTGTAAACCAACCAACAAACCAACCAGAGTAAATGTATGCTTTGATTGACACTGTATGTAAATTCAATCTATATATATAATTCACTAAGGCAAGACACCCATGGAAAGCACGCCGGAAGGGGCGTGGATTCACTAAGCCGCAGACAAGTAAGACACCTATGGCGTACGCAGGAAGGAGCCACGCCCACCAACTCCAAGACCATTGGATACAACGACAACTTGCAAAACCATGCCCACCAACTCGGACGCAACGACACAGAAAAACCGGCGTCATTTATATTCGTCTGTTGTAGAGGCTTCATGCACCTCCAAGCCATGTTGACTGTTCATAGAGGCATGTTTCTCGCGGAAGTGAATCGCCATATGCAGCATGTAAAACGGTTTTGTGAGGGGTATCCCATGGGATCCTTTAAACAATCCTTTACAACTGAGGTTGAAACACAATGAAGTAAGCAGTCTTTAAAAAATGAGTTTTCGGTTACGACGCATGACCGCGTGCACCATAGCAAGCTGTTTTACATGCTACATACAGCAATTCGCATCCGCGACGAACATTTGTCTTCTTCACTCACGGACATTTATATGTTGCTCTCTCCAGAGTTCCATTTTTTCATTCACTTTCTGTTGTATCCTCAAACCCTCCCTTTTTAGACATCTGTGTCTTTCCAGAAGTGATCAACCATCAATAAATAATTATGCGGCGTTTGTTATGCCGCGGGTTCACTATTGTGTTGTATTTTGCTCTCTCCAGAATTCCATCTTTTCATTCACTTACTGTTGTATTCTCACATCAACCCGTTTTAGACAACCGTGTCTTTCCAGAAGTGTTTAGCATTCAATAGATTATTATGCATGAGATTGAAAGTGTGTCTACCCGATGCAGAGAGGCGTGGGTAAGCCGTTGAACCCCATTCAGGGTGCAAACTGTGTAATTCCCACTAAGTGTGACTCATACGCTCCCACTGGTTACGTCTCTACCCTTTGTACACACCCCCCTCCCACCTCGCTACTACCGTGGTCGTGTGTCTTGGTGGATTATATATACAAAAGCAGCCAAAACCGCACAGAGCAATGAAAAGTCTACGTGAGTCACAGGTGCATCTGGACTGTGCAAAGACGACAACGACTCAAGTGGCGAGTTGGAGGTTGACACATGAGCAGGCAGTGCATACTGAATGAGAAATTAGCAGACTAGCATGACGTATAGATCGGAATGGATGTCCTTCTCCTCTCCTCCCGTTCCACCCTCCGCGCCTGAGCACCGTGCACACCCATCCCTCAGTCTGGCAGGAGAAGGCGCGATGGCGGTCCGCCAGTTTTCAGTCACGGACGATTGTGTGTTGGTTCGTTCCGTGCATTGTTACAAATTTGCTTTTCTTGCTGATTTATTACATTACCGATTTTTCAAATGTTTCTTTTCTCTCTGTGCTTAAAAATAATTAAAAAACCGGCCTCATTATGCGGCGTATGATACGCCGCGGGTTGGCTAGTAGTTTATAAAATTAAAGCCTCTATTCTTTGTTTCTCTGATCATTCTGACCATGCTGTGACAGACTGCTTTAGAAGAATGCTCCCTTCTAAGGCATTTTGCTGAGAAATAATTAAAAATATACCATGAAGGAACTTTTTTCCAGCCTGATTACTGATTTGTCCTGTTAGAGGATGTTTCTTTCTTTAATAAGATGTGAAATTTCTGCAACAGTTTTAGGCACCCAACTTTAAAGCATTCCATACCCCAGAGGGAACTCCCAGCAGAATCTCAAAAGATGAAAAGCTGATGATGCAAAATTAGAATGGACTTGTTACCGTCTGCACAGGATTGCCCTCTAGAGGACACGATTGTTGGTCCTGAAACAATAGGAGGAGGCATGTTCGTTTGTTCTTTTGGGGATAAGGCTCTGGGTTAAATCCCAAGCCATTAGAATAGGAGAGTTTTGTGTCTAGAGTTAGGGTTGCTAGTTAGGTTAAGAGAAAATAGCTAGGTGAATGTCCTGTTTGAATTGTAATTGTAAAATAATAATTGTAAAATAGCTAGGTGAAAGTCCTGTCTGAATTGTAATTGGCCATTAGAACAGGCAAGGTGTTGAGTTGATTAGGAAGAAGGGTTGGATAGGGACAGGGTGGCTGGGGTGTCCCTAGCTTTCCTCCATGTAACTGTTACTCAGTTCACTGAGGGAGGAGGAATACGAGTGACTTGGTGTTAAGAGGTTGCAACCCGTGGGAGGAAAACAAATCCTACAAGTAGAATGTATGAAAATGTTAACTAGTAAGAACAAGGAATAGGAAAACTGTATGCAGAGTTTGTATGTTCTCTCCGTAAAAATAAATGAGTCTGTATCTTTGTTTTCTTTTGTGCCAGGCACAGTGTGTATGTAAATAGTGTGTGTGTTGAATTTAAAGAAATGTGTGTATAAGATATCGTATTGAAAGAATTACTTTGTGTGTCTGAAAATGTTATGTGCCTAAGAAATGTGTGAATGAAACTTTGTCTGAAATGTACTTGTATTTAACTGAATGTTTAAAGTAAAATATATTATGTGCATAAACTTAGAAATATCTGATGCTTTTTAGAGCTCTGAGTTAATTTGGGTTATGAAGTGTGATGCGTTAGTCGCTGTCTTGTACCCCAAAACACGAGGCTGAGCCTCAGCACTTTAGCATAACCAGTTTTATTTAACTTGAAACAGGAACAGCAGGGTTATTGATTGCAGTGGGAGCTACCACTCCCCTATACACAGACATAGTAAATGGGCATAGTCGGGGACAGGTCAGAGGCCAAGTTATACTGTTCCCTGCATTTATAATGTTCCTTGCATCACCCATTGGCGGCAGGTGCATATAGCGTGATCTCAATTGGCTCATAGTTGTTTCCGTGGTGCTATGCTGCTGCACTGCGAACCTACGGTTGCCTTGGAGATAGTTAAGCAGTCTTCCACAGATGCAGCAATTGTGCATTGGCATGTTGTCCCATTGGGTGAGATCTTAAAATAGTTTAGAGAACTTGCAATGTGAGTTTTGAAAATCTTTAATATTTGATAAAATTAAAACGTCTCCACTTTGCTTATAAAAATGTTTATGTATAAAACATCTTTTCTTCAGAATCTGATCTTAGGTAAAATTGTTCTTTGATAATTATAAAATATAAAGGAAGCAATTTATTTCAAGGACAAAACTCTGCTGGTGTGTGTGTGTGTGAGCTGACTTATTAAATAGGTTCTAAATGTGAAGGTGCATATTTGTTATGGACATTATTTTAAATGCTTTCCATGAGCTGTAAGGTGATTGAAGTAAGAGTGATATGGTGGCACAGTGGTTGGCACTGTTGCCGAACAACAGGAAATGAAGGTTCAAACTTGCATATTCTCTGCATGGAGAAAAATAAATGAAAGCAATGAGAGGAAAAGAATGTGTAAATGCTTTAAATAGTAGATGATAAATAATAATAATAAAACTTGAGTAAGTATAATGTGTTAAAAACAGTTTAATTAAGTTTGAGTATCTTGTGCAATGTGAAAGAGATCTCTGTGACTGCAGTGCATTTGAAGAAATTTAAGTGAGTTTGGAAATATGTTTGGTTAAAGACAATGTGTGAAAATGTGTTGTGTTGTTTGAAATGATGAGGCAATTTGTAAAGTTGTACATATATATATATATATATATATATATATATATATATACATATATACATATATATATACACTCACCTAAAGGATTATTAGGAACACCTGTTCAATTTCTCATTAATGCACTTATCTAATCAACCAATAACTTGGCAGTTGCTTCAATGCATTTAGGGGTGTGGTCCTGGTCAAGACAATCTCCTGAACTCCAAACTGAATGTCAGAATGGGAAAGAAAGGTGATTTAAGCAATTTTGAGCGTGGCATGGTTGTTGGTGCCAGTCGGGCCGGTCTGAGTATTTCACAATCTGCTCAGTTACTGGGATTTTCACACACAACTATTTCTAGGGTTTACAAAGAATGGTGTGAAAAGGGAAAAACATCCAGTATGCGGCAGTCCTGTGGGTGAAAATGCCTTGTTGATGCTAGAGGTCAGAGGAGAATGGTCCGACTGATTCAAGCTGATAGAAGAGCAACTTTGACTGAAATAACCACTCGTTACAATCGAGGTATGCAGCAAAGCATTTGTGAAGCCACAACATGTACAACCTTGAGGCGGATGGGCTACAACAGCAGAAGACCCCACCGGGTACCACTCATCTCCACTACAAATATGAAAAAGAGGCTACAATTTGCATGAGCTCACCAAAATTGGACAGCTGAAGACTGGAAAAATGTTGCCTGGTCTGATGAGACTCAATTTCTGTTGAGACATTCAAATGGTAGAGTCAGAATTTGGCATAAACAGAATGAGAACATGGATCCATCATGCCTTGTTACCACTGTGCAGGCTGGTGGTGGTGGTGTAATGGTGTGGGGGATGTTTTCTTGGCACACTTTAGGCCCCTTAGTGCCAATTGGGCATCATTTAAATGCCACGGGCTACCTGAGCATTGTTTCTGACCATGTCCATCCCTTCATGACCACCATGTACCCATCCTCTGATGGCTACTTCCACCAGGATAATGCACCATGTCACAAAGCTTGAATCATTTGAAATTGGTTTCTTGAACATGACAATGAGTTCACTGTACTAAAAAGGCCCCCATCGTCACCAGATCTCAACCCAATAGGGCATCTTTGGGATGTGGTGGAACGGGAGCTTCGTGCCCTGGATGTGCATCCCACAAATCTCCATCAACTGCAAGATGCTATCCTATCAATATGGGCCAATATTTCTAAAGAATGCTTTCAGCACCTTGTTGAATCAATACCACATAGAATTAAGGCAGTTCTGAAGGCGAAAGGGGGTCAAACACAGTATTAGTATGGTGTTCCTAATAATCCTTTAGGTGAGTGTGTATATGTGTGTATATGTATATATATATGTATATGTATATGTATATATATATGTATATGTATATGTATATATATATATATATATATGTATATGTATATATATGTGTATATATATATGTATATATATGTGTATATATATATGTATATATATGTGTATATATATGTATATATATGTATATATATGTGTGTGTGTCGCAGTGGAGAAGTAGTGTGTTAAAGAAGCAATGAAAAAGAAAAGGAAACATTTTGAAAATAACGTAACATGATTGTTTTGTCACTGTTGTGAGTGATGAGTGTTGCTGTCATATATATGTATATGTATATGTATATGTGTATATGTATATATGTATATGTGTATATGTGTATATGTGTATATGTGTATATGTGTATATGTATGTATGTATGTATGTATATATATATATGTGTATATATATATATATATGTGTATGTATGTATATATATGTATATATGTATATGTATACATACACACATACATACAGATAAATATACATATATATATATACATATATATATAGTAAGAAGAGGAGACCAGAGACGTAGAAAGGTTTGGGACAGCCACCCGTTTAATGCGGTTTCCCGGCTGCAAAAGTCGTTGAGGCATTTTCAAACAGTTGTTTACACAACAGAGTCCAAAACAGAACTGCCTGCCTAAGCAAAGGCAGTGATCTTTATAGCACAGAGGGCGGAAATGATGTCGTCCTCTGGGCCGGAACTGGAAGTGACATCATTCTTGGGGCCGGAACCGGAAGTGACCTCATTCTTGGGGCCGGAACCGGAAGTGATGTGTCCTTCCTGGAAATGGCGGCTCCTGGTGGGATTTCCCGGGTAAGACCTGCAGAGATCTCAGAAAGAGCATCAGTGCACCCCGCCCCGCCCGGGCAGATGTATAAACAGTAGTTTCTAAGCCCTTCACCTGCTTCCCATGCACACGTGTGTGACAATATACATATATATATATATGTATGTATGTGTGTATGTGTGTATGTGTGTATGTGTGTATGTGTGTATGTGTGTGTATATATATATATATATATCTCCTCCTGTGGCCATGCCCCTGCGTGGCGGAAGTGCCGGCTGTCCTCCCGGCAGCTCTCCGGGTGCCGTCCTAAATCTTCCCCCCAGCACTTCCTGGTGTGGCGGAAGTGCTGGGGTAACAAGTCCCCAAGGCATTGGGGCGCCTCCTGGCGGTGACCACGGACCCCTACAACGTGGAGCTTCCATGCCCTGTACCCGTGGCCCCCAGAGCAACCAGGAAGGTGACCTCCACGTGATCCAGGTTGGGCTCTGACCCTCGAAGCTGGCCCTACTCCAGGACAGCCGGGGTCCGGTCCCGCTCTCCAAGCAGGGACAGAGGGGTGGAGACGCGGCCTGAGCTCCACCACTTGGTGCTCCCCTGCGCCTCGCACAGGTTGCACTCCCCCTCTTACCGGCACTCCGGGGCCCCTTCGTTCGGCACCCACTCCGAGGCCTCCGCGGCCCTTTGGTCAGAGCCACTCGGTCCCCTGCGGCCTCCTCCGGCCGTGGTGGCACCCGTATACCAGCAGAGAGATTCTTCAGCAGACGGTCCGACATCAGAGGGCAGGTCCCCAACGAAGGGGGTCCTACTGCTCGCCCGTGGTCCATCCCTGCAAAAGAGAACACAGGGTCTGAACTGCTGCCAAGGCACCCTTCCTGTGCCACGCACTGGCAGCGTCCCCCCCTCCAATTGGCACCCTGGCACTTGCCTGTTCAGCACCCTCTCCGCGGCTTCCGTGTCCCTCTTAATGGTGGAATCGCCGGCACCGCCTGCGCTCTCTCCGCTGGCCTCAGGGATTGCCTCTGCCCCCGCAGAGGGCGGCCAGCACCCGGACGCGTACACCCAGCATCGCTTCCCAATCTATGGGAGGAATCGGCACCCAGCCTCTCATTCCAAAGAAGGGCAACTATGCTGACTTTAGCACTGAAGGATTATAAAGAAAGACTGAAGTAGTTTAAGTAAATAGAGATTAAGAGGTTATACAATTGAAGTTTTTACATTTATAAAATGAATTGGAACAGTGGATTCAGGATGATACATTTAAATTCATTCTTCATCAATAATAGTGGGACACAGATAGAAACTTATTGTGAGTTTTGTACAAACAATCAAAAATTATTCTTTACACAGAGGACTATAGATACTAGGAATAAATTAGAAAGTAATATGTTTGAAAGTTCAACTTTAGCAACTTTTAATACTTGGGATGATGTCATTTTGAAGAAATAAGGTATACAGGATTGATGAGCTTTGTTGGGTTAAATTGCCTGTTTTTGTGAAAAATGTTCTAATGTTCTAAAGACAGCCATGACCATTCAGAAGACTTGTTTCAATTCAAGGTCCTGCCCTTCAGACAGAACAACATGGGGAAAGTTTTCAGAGATTGGTGGAACAAATCCTGAACAGTTTATTTTGCAAGAACGGCTTTCTTTGCATCAATGATATGATTATCCTCTCCTTTACGGGGCAGATAAACCATCAGGGTTTTCTGGGGGCATGCATATGTGGCTGTGATGGTAAGGGGCCTTTTCACCAACCCTCGCCCCAATAAAAATCACAAAGGGTGCCCCTGCACTCAATTAAATCATCTACTGTCCGTGTGTTGAAGTTTCCAAGGGATGAAATGATTGAGTGTGGAAAATACCACACTGAATTTAATGACCAGGTGTCCATCTACTGCATTGTAAAAAGTATGATCATCTCTCTCTTAAGGAGCTCTATTCATCAAAGTTACCCAGGGGCCTGTTGGGGTCTTAATCTAGGCTTATTCCTACTATTCAACTATAACTCCAGGATCTGAATGAGATCTCCCAAGAGGATTCAACATGCTTGACTAGCATTGAACATGAAAAAGAGTCAGTTCCTTCAACCCCAATTTGTTTTCTTTGGGCCATGTGGTGTCAGCCAAAGGAGGTAAGACAGACCCATAGAAGGTTTCTGTAATACAAGACTCTCTCTCCTCCACTGATCTGAACTGGCTGCAAAACTTTAGAGGATTGGTGGTGGGTTGTACCACATAATTATACCTTGCTTGGCTGATATTTCTGCTCTTATGAGACAAATAGTCTCAATGGAATATTGTGAGTAATCAGTAAAACTGATAATACATGTTTGCTTAAATTGTGGTTGAAGATAAGCAAAGGTGAAAACTGAGAAAACAAAGAGAATGGCAGCCAAAACCAAAGAGCGAAACTAGAACCAAAAGGCTAAGATAAAAAGGAGCTCAAAAACCTCACACTATGGCCTTTTTGTTTTAACACTATTAATAAAAGTTTTGAAAATCCATAATGTGTATCCACATACCAATAGTTTCATCCTTACAGCATCATCACAATTGGACAACAGCCTTTTGTGAACAAGTATCCATCCATTGTTCGTCTCACCTGTTCACTCTAGAATTTCATTTTTGCAGTCAACAAGGTTGCCATATGAAATTATTTTCAACAGTGCTCTCACAGTTTTTTTCTGTAACTGCAAAACACACAGTGAGATTTTTTTGTTTTATTTTTCCCTTGGGTCATCTGCCAGTCATTTGTCCTAGCATTGCAACTAAGTCAGAAACTTCTTAATTTATTTACTTGCTAAGAACTGAGTTAGTGTCCTTTGTTTGTGGACTTTGATTTTTGTGATTTACTTGTTTTATAAATGTGTTTTCGTATTTATGTTGCAGTATTTATGTGATATATGTTTATATGAATTATCTTTATATATTTTTGTATGCTGTGTTTGACAGCTGGTGTCCTTACCCAGTTGGGATACCCTTTTGGGTTGGAAAAACGGGGAGATGGCCTAAACAGGGCTTTGTCTCCCCTAGGACGCTAGATGGCAGTGAACCCAGGCTTGGATCTCCACATGGGTGACTGCAGGGCATGCCAGGTATTGTAGTCGTGTGGGACAGCCTTTTTGGGTCCCATGAGGCCCCCAGGGGGAGCTATATTATGGGGTTTCCACCTCACCTGGAAGTGCTGACAGATCATGTGTGCTGAAAATCAGGAGCACTTCTAGGGTGCCTAGAATCAGTTGTGTGGAGGTAGACAAAGCATGCAAGAGGTGAGGAGGCATTGACCAGTGAAAGAAGGATGGAAAGAGTTGTGCTATTGTGCTTCTGTATATGTTCTGTACATGTTCTTGTAGATGTGGTGGGAAATGCTTGGTTTAAAGACCTTCCCAAAATAAGACTCTTTGTGCCTTTTAACTTGTGACTTGAGCCTGCTTGTGCTGGGTGTTTGAGGAGCTAGAGCTTTCCCTATTGTCCACAATGTACTTGTGTGATAAGTAATCCACTGCGTAGGACAGATTTTAAATAATTAATCAAGTCCCAAGAGCATGCAGGCTCAGAATGAGTGAAGGTATGCACATGACGACACTGCTCCAGGGTTGATTGCAGTGCTTGGCTGATCACACACTCACATGAAGATGTGAGCGGATCAGACAGGTGCAACATTCATACCTCAGAGTGGACAGAGGATCACATCTGCAATCATTCAGGCTAATATCAGCAGAGTCTGCATGGCTGAGGGACACAAAGAGCAGAAGCAGACAGAGAAAGGGCTGGAGAGAGGGAGGTTAAAGGAAGGAATGATGAAGATGGCAGGATGTGGGAAATCCACTGAGCATAGGACCGACACTCAAAGGGGCTGAAGTGGGCCACTCTGGCTGAGCGTTTTTAGGTAGCTGGAGTGATCCATTGCTCAACTGCAACTCCTGCCTAAGGCTGAGGAGTGGCAGCAGGAGTTGCAGAAGTGAGGTTCGATGAGGGCCTCAAATGGCAGCAGAGGCCCAAGCCAGGATTTAAAGCTTGGCTGTGTCTATCGGTAGGACATCTCTTTGTGCTGCTGCATCTGAAGAAGGTAAGCAAGAGAGACATTGGCTTTTAGAAGGAGGCACCAGGGCTTGTGAATTTTTAAAGAACACTTCCATGCTGTGAATTTTAACCTTGTTTTAATGGACATATTTATTACGTATATTTTAACCTCCACGGATTTGCACCAGTTTTATGGATTATTTATTTATTTGATACAAGAACTGTACTGCACTTTATTTACACACTGTTTTTTAACTGTTGTTATTAAAAGCACTTGACACCTTTTTGTACCTACCGTTTGCTGCATATGTGCTTTGTCAGCACTAATCTTTGTACAATGCACAAACAAAGGATTGTAATACAGGTATTTAATATGATCTGAATAGCAACTCAGCATAAAGTGTATCTAATTAGACCTATTATAAAAGCTGGAAATAAAGTAAAATTATTCAGTATGATTAGCCTTGAAGAAGAATAAGACATATCAGACATGAAAAATTCCTCTTGTGTTCTTATTGCCATAAAGTTAGTGGTATCCTGCTATCTGACCCAAAGTTATTCAATAACATTCTATGAAATGATGCAATAAAAATTCTGGGGTTTTGATTGTAGGAAAATACAATTAATTTCAGTTTAAGTTATTATTCCACTTAGGAGTCCAGCAGGCTACACAGTACTAACAAATATAATATCTACTCTCTATATATAAAATCCTAAGCCTAAAAGTGCAACGGTGACGTTTTTAATGTCACATTTTTTGTCATGCTTTAAATCGGGCTCATTTTAAAACCTTCATATATATGTTTGGTATCATTCTTTTCAGAATTTATTTAAATTTAATGTGATGTTAGATTTTCAGATTCTTAAAAAATAAACTAAAAAATATCAAGAACTCGCATCCCACGAGACGTGAATGTCTGCCAAGAGATTTAACTACGCCTGGGTCCAAAAATAAAAGATGACAAAAACAGCGGCTGTACAGGCTTTTAAATGTTCTAAGCGCCGTATGAGAAGCAGATCATGTGGCACGGCACCAGCAGCAAGCCAGTAGCTGATTGAGCAAAGAGGAGGTAAAAAACAAACTGTATTTGTTTCCCATTGTATCAGGGTTTAAAAGGTGGTTCCTGAGGAACAGCGCAAGTGAAGCGAGCAGGAGGGAACCCCCTAGTGGAAATATAAATACAAAATAAACAGACAACATTATGTTACAATAGATTGTAGACATAGAAATATCATAACAGCTGCAAATATATGGAGTTATTTTAGGTTGAAACAAATATCATTGTGAAAAAGGACAATAAATGTCATTGTTAGAATTGATTTTTTTTAAATAATTATACAGTATCTGACAAATTATATTTGAAATAATGTGACTGGCCAGAAAGTGCACTGCGAAAACAACAAAAATGATCACAACACAATCAATAGTTTCTTGCTTACTAAAAATGCAAAGGGGTGTGATTTCAACTCACACTCTTTCAGAGTTTAAGACCCTATGCTATTTGAAAATCTTATTATCTGAAAACATGTAGAAAAGTATTAGAGTTTGAATTGTATTAATGTAAAGTTAATGGATAAAATTTTGGTAACACTTTACATTAGGTGTCCATAATTGCACTGTAACTACTATGTAATTACCTGTAAAAGTACAGTGTAACTATGAGTTATTACTCTGTACTTACTGTGTAATATAAAGTAACGCTATAGTTAATTACTCAGTTGTCATTGTTATTCCACAGTTTATATAATTACAATGTAAAAATTTATCACTGATCCAAAAACACGTGTACTTTCATAGTTACATTGTATCTGTACTTTCAAAATGTAATAAAAACATCAGGGTATGTAACTGCAACTATGTAACAGATGTTCCATAGTCTGGGCAATTTTAATGGAGAATTGCAGTGATAGCTGCATAGATTTTCGATGATATTTCAAGATCTTTTTAAAAATGGCGAAAACACCTTTGCAAAATGGTTAATGCTTTTGCTACATGGATCTATTATTCTGAGATGGAATTTTGTCTGGAGATGTGTGTGTAAAATTTGTATATTCTACCCATGTCTCCCTATGTTTTCTGCATGGGTTTTACTGCCACATCTCAGGGACATGTAGGTCGGGTTGCTTGGCCATGTGTGTGACAGCATTACTGCTGGTATGTTTGTCAGTGAGGCTTGCAATGGGATGGCTCCCCATCCTGGTCTGTTTCCTGCCTTGTGCCCGGTGAATCTTGGAATGGCTCTGCAGCCCTGTGTATCTTGATTGAATGATGCAAGTTTGTCAGTATTATGTTAGAGATGGGTATAATAATAGCCCAAAATCAACAATAAATAGTGTAACACAACAACAATAATGTGACAAATGCTTGTTTAAGCAAAACCTGTCAAGGAGGTGCCCCTCTAGATTTTTCATTTTTCAGCAATAAACTCATCTATTGGAAGGAATTGTCCCAGCAGGATCAGGCATCTGAAATATTTTGGAACTTTAAAGGAATTCTTGAAATGTTGACGCCAAAATCACTTTTAGACCTATGTAGGCTGAAGCAAGCCAGGAGATATTGTGGTCAAGCTACCTAGGATGACATCTATTCTAGGAAATCTGGAGAAGCTTTGGGTCCTTTTAGAGGCCTTACACCCATTTTTGTTGTTCCGGATTGCAAATTATAACACTTACAGACTTGTACAAGAAATGAACCCAAAATAAAACACAGAAGATTACATCAAATAAAACATTTAAATTTTCTAACATGCTTTCTTCTGAACAGGGTTGCGGGGGTCTGCTGGAGCCTATCCCAAATAGCATAGGGTGTAAGGCAGTGAATAACCCTGGACAGGACACAAGTCCATTGCAGAGCGCACACACTTGCCAAGTACACACTAGGGCCAATTTAGTATCACCAGTTCACCTAACAATATCTTTGGATTGTGGGAGGGAATCAGAACATCTGGAGGAAACCCACACAGACACAGTGAGAACATCCAAACTCCATGCAGGGAGGACCTGGGAGGCGAACCTCTATCTCCTTATTGTGAGGCAGCAGCACTACAATTGCACCACCATGCTGCCTTGAATAAAACAGTTTTTCCTTTTTCAGTATTAGTGCGAGTTTCATTGTAGTTTGATGAATGAATTCCTAAATGGCAAAACCAGTACAAAATAGTTTACTTTGATGCAATTTGAGTTGCCTTTTCTAGCCATATTTTTCACATTGCTACGAGAAACTTGACTGTAATACTAAAATATTGGGTTTAAACTAATACTAAATATTTTTTCAGTGTTATATATCTGATATACCTGATATAAGTCAAAAGATGTTAATGTTGAGATACTTTCAGTACTTTGGCTGTTATCTTCTACTGGTGTTATCAGAGCCTGTAGAAGTTTGAAGGGAGATCAAGTGAGCAGCTGTGGTTCTCCAGAGTGTATGGGGTTCAACGACTATGGATTTCAACCTTGTTCAAAAGCTGAAGTGGGGATTGCAATCGCCATCAATCAGTGCACTCCTCCAGACAATTTCATCAGCGCTCACAAAATTTAATAAGAGTATTGACAAATGTAGGATTTTATCCAAAGAAACAACTGCTGCATTTTTTTCACCTGTGTTTCTCAACCTTTGTACCCAGTTTTACCTTTTTAAGTTCTCTGGAGATCCATAGACAGCATTTGAAGGTGCGGTGGAGGGCCCTTGGTGAAATGAGCAACGTTGCCAATTACATCAGTGGACCAGGAGTGTGTCACATGTGGCAATACATCTGGGATTAACTGATTACACTACATGTTTTTATCTGTGCCTTGCCTTGTGTTTTGGAAAAGCCAACACTCTTGTCCACATGCATATTGTTATTAAGTTTGCAATACTAATCAATGATCAGTGGCAAGTTCTTTGTGAAATTAACAAAAACAAAGAAAAAAAACACTACAAATAAATAAATAGAACTAAGCTGTGACTGAACAGAATAATGTATGCTTTATCTGTAACCGATGGAGATGGTGTATTTCAGAATGTGATAAGAAGAGAAAAGGACAGTGCTTCTGAGTGTGTAAAAGTAATTAGTAACTTTTTTTTTTCATTGGTAGACTTTTATTTAAACCTACTGTATACCGAGGCAGTACTGATGTTAAGCTTTGATGTTAAAGGACAGTAAAGTATTTAGTGTTTTTTTAGTTTTGAATGAATAAGCTTTAAATCTCCTTTGCAATGTTACCAAATTCTACTTTAATATGGAGTTCTGCTCTAAACACTTTCAAGCCAACAGCACCAAGGACTGTGTGGTGCAAGTTCATCAGTAAGCAGCTCAAGTGAACTGATAATATTAGCCCATGGTTAAAAAAAAAATAGAATAAAACCATTTTTTTCAGAAAAGTTAAATAGTACTTGTATTATTGTGTAGTTTGCGAGACTTACCAGGAATGTTTATTGGGTCCATCTACTCTCACTCTTGAGATTAACACACGCACATAAACCCACACATACACATAGCTATCCTATCCAGACAAAGCCTAAAGTGGTGCCAATTGCCATTCACTTCGCTCACCAACCCTCATGTCCTGCGCTACGCACCAGCCACTTCGCGTCTTTGCAGTTTGTGTTGTGAAGAGGGGGGCTGAATGCACCCCAAGGAGATGCGTTTGCTCCTCCAACACCCCCTCTTAAACGGTGATACAATGGGAAATAAATAGTTTTTTTTTTTTAACCTCCTGTTTGCTCGATCAGCTGCTGGCTTGCTGCTGCTGTACTGAGTGATTTGTATCTCGCGTGGTGATTCGAACAAGCCTGTACAGAAGCTGTCTTTGTCATCTAGTCTTTGTCTTTTATTTCTGGCCCCAGGCGTGGTTAAATCTGTTGGCACAAAGTCTCGTCTCATGGGACGTGGGTTCTTGAAATTTTAGTTTATAATTTAAAAACAGAATAAGAATCTGAAAATCTAACAACATCACATTAAAGTTCGATAAATTCTGATAAGAATGATACCAAACATATATATGTAGGTTTTAAAATAAGTCTGATTTAAAGTGTGACAAAAAACATGACATAAAAAGTCACATAAAATCATTGCGTAAAATCGTTGCACTTTTTGGCTTAGGATTTTATATAAAGAGTAGGTTTAATTTTGTCTAAAATATTCTCCATAATTTTTATCTCTAGGAACAACTACTTTTGCAAATGTTTAAGAGCAAGAGATCATTTATAATGCGGCACGGTGGCGCAGTGGTAGCGCTGCTGCCTCGCAGTTAGGAGACCCGGGTTCACTTCCCGGGTCCTCCCTGCGTGGAGTTTGCATGTTCTCCCCGTGTCTGCGTGGGTTTCCTCCCACAATCCAAAGACATGCAGGTTAGGTGGATTGGTGATTCTAAATTGGCCCTAGTGTGTGCTTGGTGTGTTTGTGTGTGTCCTGCAGTGGGTTTGCACCCTGCCCAGGATTGGTTCCTGCCTTGTGCCCTGTGTTGGCTGGGATTGGCTCCAGCAGACCCCCGTGACCCTATTCGGATTCAGCGGGTTAGGAAATGGATGGATGGAAGTAGATTACCAAATGTATTATTAGGTGTTGAGTAATTTATTATTATTATTGGTATTTCACTAAATCTTATTTTCAATTTTTCTTTGTTGATGAGCTCCGACTGAAGAATTTATTGGTAGCAGAACATACAGTATAGTAAGCATGCCAAAATGACTGAAAATACAATTAATGAGTGGTATTTTTTGATACCATTTCAACAATGTTTACTATCTGTCATCAATCCCTGAGCATCCTGGTGAAACGACAATAACATATAATACAACTGCAACCTCAGAACGCAGACTTCATGACATTGTTGTGCATGAGGAAACAGAAAGAGTCAGCTGCTTGTGCATGATTAATGACAGACAGTACAGTATTTTGCAAGGAGTATGAATTAAGTCAAAACAGAAATGCGATGCACGAACATGAGAATTTCTGTGAGAATCACACCCTAATTAAATAGCGCCATCAGGGCACAGATATTTGCATAATACACATGCTTGTGGGAGGCAGTCAATGGGAATTTTATAAGAAGTAAGCCGGACCAAGGGTTGACTAAGTGCAATAAAATCTGTTCTCACTCTTTTATAGATCACCAGAATGAAAATCTGCATAAAGTCAACCCCCAATCAGACTCTACATCCAGTTCCAGTTCCCACCCTCATCCTGACCTCAATTTCACCTCTAATCCTTTGGACACACCTCTTCTTCCTCTTCACATAAAAAACATACTCCCTCCTCAGTTAGTCACATTTGGATTCAGTCATTTATGACTACTCAGTTGGGTCTCTTTTCGCTGAGAATTTATTTTGAATATACAGGGTGGATCCTCAAAACTTTGTCTTGTCTCTTTGGTATTTTTACAGTGACATACTGTTTCAGCATGCTTGAGGAGCAGGACCTGAATGTGATCCTAACAAAAATAGAACTCCAGAAGCTCAAGGTCTAAGTAACTGTGTTGGAATCCAAGACAGAGGCACGACTAATGGTGCATTAAGGCCTTACCTGAGTACCCTCCCAGGTACTTATGCCACGCTTAAAAAGTGATGATACTGACACGTCTTAATATTTGAGCACACAGCTACAAGACATCATTGGCTGGGGTGGACTGGGGTAACATCCTTGCTGTCTTCCTTGAAGGGTGAAGCGCAGCAGGCCTAATTTGACCTCTCAGAGGAAGATGCAACAGACTATGATAAACTGAAAGCAGAATTCCTCACATGGTAATGGCATAACATCAGACCAGCAGGCAAGGATCTCGCACAAGTGGCAATTTGACCATGAGCAGTCAACTTGGTAAGGTCAGACATTAATGAAGCTCGAAACATTGTTGAGCAGTTGGACTACAGTACCCTGATAAATGCCCTGCCTGACTATCTCATTCAGCAGATCCATGGACAGCCATGTAAGAACATGAAGGCCATCACAAAAATTATTAAAAGACATAGAACAGCATCCCAGTCCAAGCAGTTCAAAAGTTCTGCTTGCCAACCCAAGAGAAATGAGGTGACCCTCCAGACCACTCCAGGCCACAATACGGACCCACCATCAGGCCGAAAGAGAAGACAGCTGCCTCTCTTCACTATTTCAAGTGTGGAGACCTTAGAGACACCATTCCTGCCTGCCCACACCTGAGTGAACCCATGGATTGGAGATGGGCCCTGGGAGAAATGTACTGTACATGGGTTTACCCTCTATCTATTCCCTCCACAGGATTGGTTTTAGTATATGAGCATGAGATCACCGCTTTGATTGATTTCGGGAGTAACATCTCTATAGTTACTCTTTGTTTTATGTTGCCGAGACAATGGTTGAAAGAAAAGACACACTTCTATGGCTTGGCCTCGTGTGTAACTGCTTTTGATGGCAAACTATGGAAGCCCACCGTAGCCGTCCTAGGCAATCCCCAATATCCTGTGATTTCAGGACTGGACTGGTCTGACATAAACAGTGGCTACACAATATCCACTAATACCTCTTAATTAGGCCTATTTGTGGACAGGGAAAACACACCCCATACTGCCTCAATGCTATGTTTGGCTGTCCAGTTGTGAAGGATGCACCAGCACTACCAGATCTGACAGATGAGGAAGTGGCTGTGCAGCCCGAAACCGTACCCATCGAGGGAAGCCCTGATGCTCCAGCCACTTTTCAATTCAGACAGATAATGAATCAATGTTTCCATGAAATTTGGTAAAAATGCAACTGTCCTTGTAAACAGCGTATTTACAAATAGATTAGATAAAATATGACACATCTTAAAAGAGCACATGGATGAGCCCAAGCAGCACAGGCCTGCTGTTACAATTGTGGCATAACCCTTTGGAAATTCTGCCTGGAGTCATAGACCTCGTGCCCACCTCCAATTCCAAACTGTTGGCCCATTGGCAGGGTCCAAATGAGGTTAAGGAAAGGAAGAAACTCATCCACAATTTGGTTAAACAACCCAATCATCGACCAAGTAAATGGGTTTATCATGTCAGCATAATGAAGCTGTAGAAGTACAGGGATCCAGATCCCTCCTCTGGCCAGTCCTGTTCCCTCTTCGCTCAAAAAGACAACCTTAACTTTGGTCCAATTTGTCACCAGCTCAATGACAGAAGCTGGAAGCAGTTATCCTGTCTGTCTCAGGGGTGGTGTGTGAGAAACCTGGATGGATCTTTCTAATTGAGCACGAAATTTTGACTGAACCCAAGGTACTTAATAGAGAATCCCCCTATCAGCTTCCTGAGACAAAATGTGCTGAAGTGGAACTTGGGATCAAGTGTATGCTGGATTTAGGAGTAATTGAGGAAAGCCACAGTCCCTGTTCCAGTCCTACTGTCTTGTTCCCTAAGCCCAACGGGTGAATGGATGTACAGCAATGTATATATTCAAACCAATGTATCTGAACCGCTATACAGTACATATATGAACCAATTGATATATTTTCAAACCAATCTGTTTTTCCTGAATAGACCCTCATACAGGAAGCTTGACCTGATGGAAAATCAGAAAATCCATCTGTTCTTTTTCTCAACTTAAACTGTTATTCCTGCATTTCATGATGAACAAATAATCTGAAACTTTTACATACTTACTTTAGGTATACTTTTTGGCTGTTTTACTAACATAACCATTAGATGATAACCATTGTATACATGCATTGCTTTGTTTGTATGTATGTCTTGTATTGTAATCCCTTCCATTGTTCTAAATATTTATATTAATCCTTAAAATCATTGTTTTTACCATGTTCCCTGTAAATGAACAATTTTGCAAATAGATGTTCCCTTTATAAATATGTATAGTTAAATGAGAGTATTATGTGGTGTCATTGGGTGAGCCACTGCATTGAGCATGAGAATTGTCCACAAAAAGAAAGAAATCATATATTCACCCATCAAAAACCTGTCTGATTCAGGTAATGATTATAGAGTATTAACATATGCTGGCAACATCAGATACAAGGCAAGGATTAACTCTGGACAAGATACCAGTCCATCACAAGAAAGTGGCTTTCATTAAGAGTTCAAACATTAACTATGCAGACATACCGAGATATAAACAACAGATTATGCATCAAACTGCTGCTGTAACCACTGCCAAGCTTTTGCGCATTTGTTATTACTTTAATATCAAAATCTAAATTAATATATCATGGGAAATCAGTTCAGAGTCTACTGCCAATAAATCTCTAAAAAGTTCCCTTTGAGTACTTTCCCAGAAGGATTGGGCAGGGGTCCCTTTCACACAGGGCCCATCCAAGTATATGTCCACACAAGGTCAGTTTATAACTGGGAAAAATCCTAATACACTGTTTTTTTTTTTAATTTGGGAGAAAAATTGGAATAGCCTGGGGAAAATCCAAACAGATATGAGGAGATATGTATACAGGCAATGATGAGGTGTAAGATGTGAATCCAGGAAATTGGTTCCATTAGGCAGTATTGCTGATCGTTGATAAAATAAGCTGATAAGAAAAAAAAATAATAATAATCCTTCACACTGTATTAAAAGAAAAAGAAAAACTGTGATGCAAGAACTGTATTCCCTTTTTCTTTCTGGATATTTATTAGTATAATTTATTCTTCATAACTGATGCTAATTTCACTAAACAATTGTTAATAACAGGGATGCAAGTAATCAAATAATCCTTTTTTTAAATAAAAAATGCAAGCTAATTTTGATCAAAAAGCCTATTAGGTCTCAAAAATATAAAACTGTAAATGAAAATGCCATTGATATTAATTTCCTTTTTCACTTTTTGATTTATTAGTTTAAAATAATTAATACATAAAAACATTTTCTTTAATTAACAACCTTTAATTACATATTGGATATTCATCCTAAAACTCACAAACTCAACATCACTCATGCATATATGTAGTTAAACAGAAATGTAAGGAAAATTACAACAAATAACAGAGGAAATTATTTTGATTAGTTTAACAAAAATGTTGTTCAAGCCTGACATCCATGAAGAGCTATCATGTCCTGAAATTTTTATTTTTTCTGTTTTAATAAAAAAAAAATTTTTCTACTTTTAAGTAATACAGTACAGATTTTGAACAGTTTAAAATGGGAGAGGTGTGTGCAATGTGCAGTTGTGCCCTGCACAGATTTCTTCTCCTTGTTATTTAAATCTTGATAGATGAATTTTTAAGTCCTATTTCTATCAATCTAGCTAGCTT
Organism: Polypterus senegalus; assembly: GCF_016835505.1. NCBI lineage: Eukaryota > Metazoa > Chordata > Cladistia > Polypteriformes > Polypteridae > Polypterus > Polypterus senegalus. The sequence goes on from NC_053162.1 coordinate 114,921,070, forward strand.
AGTCTCAAATGATCTAATAAAGTATTTATATAAAAGCACTAGTATAGTTCAGCAGTGCTTTATTTATCAATATTGGCTTTCTTTGACAAAGCCTCTGTAGTTGATAATGGGAGAAGGATATGAAAATGTGCAGTGCTGCTTTCAGTGAAATCCACGATCTGCAAGTGATTGAAGAAATGTTTTTCTGGGATGTAATATTAAAAAAAAAAAAAACCAGTTGTCCTTGAAGGTATCTGTCAAAAATACAATATACTGGCATGGCATTTTTTTCAGTTTAGACATGATGTCTGTACCATTGTACTACCAGGATAGCCTCTTGGATGTCTACTTAGCCATGTGCTAGCCAAAGCACTGTGCTTCTTGAATGAAATGTTTGTAGGAAATGCACTACCACACTAAGCATATATTTAGCAAAGCAGTACAGTTCTAAAAAAAGAGAGAGAAAAAAAACACAAGATATGCCAAAGAGGACATTGTTGAAAGGTAAAACACCTTTTTATTTTTCTCCAGAGCTCCTTTAGCTGACTGCAGATGATGGGTTCCTGTGTGGGATAAATCAAATTAGATTGGCAGTACCATTTAAATGGTGTTGGGCAGCAGTCAGGATGTGGTGACTGCGTTAGGTTTTTGTAATCCATGTTGTCAAAAGTAACATAAAGATAACATACCAGGATTTCCTTAAGCCTGCTTAATCTAATTCAGGATGTGGAGGGTTGGAACTCAAAGAAAATATCCACAATCCACTTAACACTGTCACTAGCCATAAACAGCCTTATGTAGTCTTATCTTGTGCAGAGTATAAAATATTTTAGACTTCAATGTACAGTTTGACATTACGTAAAATTAATGTCTCCTTCAGAAGCTAAGTATTGTATATGTATTTATTTGTATGAATATGTGAATGTGTAAATATACAATAGCAAAACAGAGCAGGTGTGGATGCAAAACCATTTCAAGTACAGATCACAAAATTCCTCGAAAATTTGCTGGAGGCTTAGTGCTACAAGGAGAGCAACACATTGTTTGATTTTTTTTTTTCGCTTGTTACAAAGCTCCTTCTATTTGCTATGAAAAAAGACTAAAATTTTAAGTAGAACTCTAAAGAACAGAATTGAAAGAAAGTCAAAGAAAATGACAAAAAAAAAACAAAACACAGATTTGTTCAACAAATAGCGTTAAATAAAGAAATAATAAGTGTAAAATCAGAAATAAGTAAAACTTCCTACACCAATATTACCTCTAGACCTGGAAAAAATTTCCAATATAAAAGATCATGGCAACAGCAGATCTGTAAGCATTTAAAATAATACAATTTTCTAAACCTGGACTTCTTAAACATTTTAAAATGACGGTCCAAAAAATTAAATTGTTACTATACTGGAACCCAAGAGAGGATTATTACCATTATGATGGCAAGGGCTATATAATTAAAAACGATAAGCATTTTTCTTTCCATTCAAGGATATTTCTCACATGAGTATTACTTAAACCATATTGCTAATAAAACAATAATCCTAATTTAAAACAGGGAAGACATCTTTAAGGTATATTACTGCCAGTGTAAAGGTTGTCACACACGTGCGTATTGGAGACAGCTAAAAGGCCTGAATGAGGGTAATTCCACACCAGACAAGGGGGTGGTAGAGTGTACTGACCCTCTCTCTCCTTCCACTACAGACTGATTATGGGAAATTCCACGTGGGTCCAGTGACGTCACATCTGGTTCCGGCCCTGATTACCTCACTTCCTCCACTCTCCCTTAAAATGGCCATCTTTTCCTCATCAAGACAGTTCTCTTTTGGACTCGAACCTGTACACAACTGTACACAATTTAACTATTTTGCAGCCAGAAAAAATTATACAGGTGAGGATGGGGAAAACAGCATTGTTTTGCATACTTTTATAAATAGACAGAAGTATGCCACTGGACACAGAATTCTCACTTGGATGAACTCAATTAAGCTTACTATGCGATCATATGGCTACCTGTCACAAACATGTCTAAGATCCATTTTGGGTGGCAAACCATATTTTAAATAAACTAATTAATAAGATTCTTGTACCCAAGCGACAAATCAGGTAAAATAATTTTTCACATGGAGGCGTAAGGCATAAATCATTTCAATAAATTAAAACAATAAAGCAAGTATTGGCTAAATAACTTAATACATATTAGGGAAATGCCTTAAAAATTGGAATATGCACCCTTAAAACAATAAACCAAAAGCTTTAACCCCTTATCAAGCGGGGTCATTTTTGCTGAATCGCTTGTAATTCGACCTCTCCAAATTAGAATCATTGCTGTTATTGAACTATCTGGAGTATAAACACGTTTGGTCTCTTTGTAAAGGTAACATTCTCTAGTTTCACCCTTAGTAGTCAGAATCACTGTAGGTGTGACTGATCAAAAGTTATGCACATTAGAACTCACAAAAAAACGAATTTTTTTGTTCTTGCCTAAGTTTTTTTGTGAAAATAAAGGAAATTAAAGCTGCAGTAGGTAGATGGGGACAGAAACACACTATGTACCAACAGAATAACTTGTTGACTACTCACATTTCAAATTTGAAAAGAATACCTGTAAAAATGACATTTTTACACCAGTTTTTATGTGGGCATGTCCAGGTGCTTTTTAGAGGGACCATTATCCACATTTTGGAACGTATGGAAAAAGTGTAATAACTTTTGAATGCTTCAACCCACATATATCAATGAGGGCTCTACTGAAAGCTTACACCTAAAGGAATCTATATCTACACACAGTGTCACTCTATTAGTTATAAAAATAATAAAAACAATAAAAAATACACATTTCTATGTAAAAATAGTCAATACAAGTCTTATGGGCCAAAAATATATATATATATTTTATTTTTTACTTTTTTTTTTATAAAATACACACAAACTATATACATTTCTTTTACAAACTGTTACAACACAGCTCAGCGTTTTTCCATGTGCCACTTGATGGCAGCAATCACTAGCAGGCAGAAAGCACAAGGGCGTGGCACGTCACTCTCTGCCATTAGACGTCTCCTGGGCCGATTGATTACTTTCACGCCACGTACATGCCTCTAATACTTTTAATCGAGAGTGTATTTACGTTTATCTGTATGTTTATTCATATTTAAAATGCGAAAAAACTTGGCGAAATCACAATAAACAACCACGCGCCAAGTCTGCAGACTGGCACAAATGCCACCTTCGCGCAGCTCTGATCGTTTTGTTTACAAGTTAGTATGGCAAGTTACATATCAAAATGCTCGGCTGCTCATTGGCTGTAAGTTTTGAGTGTCACTCACAGTGTCCAATCAAACTGGTAGATTCTACCAGGGTTTGGAGTTGTACGTCATCGTTCAGCTGTCTGTGACACTCGTTGGCTATACGAGGTGCCAGTCAACCCCAGACCCGTCGTAATTGGCCAACTTAGGTGTCAATCAGAAGCTAACACTTCCGTGTAACATGCTGTAGCATGGTTATCGCCGACAGAAACAAATTATGTCTGATATGATCAATAGAAATGAAAAAAAATTACGTAGCTAGTCTCAAGTTATGAAACGTTTTCTGGAGTTGTTGTCCCTTTGAGGATATATTGTGTGTTTTGGACCTAATCGTTTTACTGGATTATATTCGCTGGAGCCTTATGGACAGAATGAGATCAATACTGCTCGGAAATATTGATGTTTGACTTGCAGGGGGTCTTCAAAGGTAGGGAAAGTCAACTCTTAAAAGTATGTACTTCTCTGTAAAAAAGGCTTTAGTGTCAGTGCTGTGGTTGTTGTGTGTCAAAATGGTTTATATCATCGGTAAGACGAGACTTTGAAGTTTCATTTGATGGGTAGTATGTCGAGATGCATGGCAGATGGGCATGCACACATGGCTGTAACGTCATCAAAACGCTATTATGTCCCGGGACCGGTACGTGTGCGCGTAACATTTAAACACTGAAAACTTGGTAACATATTAATAATGTGCTTTCAAAAAAGAGAATACGGTTAGGAACAACTGAAATTATGTAAAAGTATAATAGATACCTAGTTATATGGAATAAGAAAATATTAATAATCTATATAATAAAAGCCCAGCGCGGTGTCCGTGTCCGGGGGCCTCATGTATAATGCCGTGCGTAGAACTCGCACTATAACATGGCGTAAGCACAAAAGCCAAAATGTGCTTACGCACAGAAAAATCCAGATGCAGGAATCTGTGCGTACTCCAACTTCCACGTCCATCTGCTACATAAATCCCGATCAGCGTGAAAACTAACGCCGTGCACACGCATTTTGTAACGCCCCAAATCCTCCCAGAATTACGCCTCTTTGAATATGCAAATCAATATAAATCGCCCTTAAGCGCAGCCTTCTGTGAAAAGACAATGGGAAAAGCACGGGGAAAATATAAGAATTTCAGCGAATACCAAGTGGAGGCAAAGGAAAAACATACTATTTGTTCAAATAAACCGTGGTATAATCAACAAAATGAAGTTGATCGAGTGACATAGCGTGTTGGAGAAACTTTAAAGCTCACATTCACAAAATCGCACAGTGCCGGAAATAAAAAAGAAGTCACATATCAAAGTCGCCGTGAAAAGGAGAGTTGTAGCCCACTGTCTGAGTGTCATATGAAAGTTTATTAGGGTACAGAGAAAAAAGGCACACGGTGTGGAAAAAGCACGAAATGTCAACTTTAATCTCGAATTTTCCACTTTAATCACATAGTTTATTTTGTCATTTAGTAGAACATTATAAACTTCATCTTAAAATCGTTTAATTAACCAGTTTCTCAAAATTAAATCGTAATTAAAGTAGCACGTTAAATGCTTTGTTTTGTATTTGATCTTCTACTCGTATGTGATCTATGTGTGTGAATCACTACTTGCTTCTTAAACTGGCTCTCTTCCTCCAACTGGACACAGAGTCCATTACATTTGTGATATTACAGTTCTCTGAATAACTAAAATACTGAGATGTATACGTGATGTCATTTTCATGATGATAGGAGCTAAAGCACATTATTAAACATGTGTTTCATGAGCCTCGTGCTCATGACAAGCATTTATCTTTTGTCGAAATTTGTCGCTGCGCTTTTAGCTGTGTTGTTATTTTCTCTTTCTGTTTTATATTCAATATATATTGGCGTAGCTGTCACTGCAGTCAGTGCTTTTCTTTCCCCAAGTAACCGATCGCCACACAATCAGCTCTGTAATAGAAGTTAAGCCATCTGTAAGCTTAGCGCGATTCTTCAAAACGTTTAAAGAACATTGAAATATCTTCGTAGTACATGTTTAATTATTCTATCCTTCACGACACTCCCAGTGAAGAATATAGATTATTTAAATGAAGTTAAAGTTTTATCTGTATAATTTAACAAACATATTTTGCTGCATTTCACCTTAAAAATGATATTGTCATCATATGTAAATACGCGCTTTATAAAGTGGCCCAGGTTGTGAGATATTATAACTGTAGTGCAAGTTTACAGTGGGGTGATTGTACTTATAAGTACAAACAGTTCTACAAGGAGCACTTGATTGAGTGCATTTAAAGTTCTTGGGATTAAACTGTTTGTGAACCGCGAGGTCTGTACAGGAAATGCTTTAAAACATTTTGCAGTGGCTGAGACAGCGTGTCATTAAAGCTGTATACCGATAATTCTCTTTCCGATCAGCTGCTGCTGTGATTCACACTCAGATACAGTGATATAAATACTCCGAGTCGTGCAGTGAGAGTAATAAGGAAAAAGATGATCCGCTGTGGCAACTCCTAACGGGAGGAGCTGAAAGAAGAAGAAGAAGAAGAAGAAGAAGAAGTGAGAGTAACAACACTAAAGCAGTTATGGTATTTGGAATACTATGGCTGTTCCCTGGACCATTATATTGTTACGAGTTAATTACAATCAGATGCATTACACTAATAAACAATATGCGGTTAGTTTCTGTGTATTTATAAAGCCGCGTCATGAAAATAATGAGTAATCACACAGGAACAGTACCATTGCTTTGACGCTGGGTGCCGCCAGTTTGCAAAACCGAGCGGAGAACTTGCGTACGACAAGGCATGAGGTACCGTGGAAAAGTGCGTGGCTTTACGCCAAGTGTAGGTTTTATATATCGCGATTTGAACGTGGAAAAGTTCTTACGCAACATTTCTGTGCGTACGCACCGTTTATACATGAGGCCCCGGGTCTGTGTTTCTTTTGGCTGTATAGCCGCCCCATAGAAAAGCCCCAGTCCATCCCCTCTCAGAATTCCTGCTTACCCCCCTCCGTTCTTTCCCCTTTGCTTTTATTTTTCCTGTTCCCAAAAATCTTTTCAAAACAAAAGTAAAGAAATAGACAGAGCGTTACATTAATGTCTTCTCCCCTCTGCCTATTAAATAATGAATAAAATGAAATAAAAAAATCAAGAAAAAAGCAAAAACCACAACCTACCCTTACAGCGTCCACAGCGCTTCTGGCGTTACAGCCAAACACGTGGTATATGCAGGTTATGAGGTGTGACGCTAATTAACGCCCATACTACAACAGATTATATTGTTCATATACTATAAACTATTTACAGGGATCAACTCTTTTGGGGAAGTTCATAACAAAAAAAAATTCAATTATAAATAACATGTGCACTTGAGTATTTCGAGCCCCGCGTCTGAGTCGGATGGTTCCCCTTGTCACCAATTCGTGTGTTTCACTATGCCCATTATGCCTTTCCATCTTCAGCTACCCATGAGCACTTGTACGGAGGAGACCTTACGGAACAATGCCGAGACGAAACGCAACTAAACCTGCTGCTGCAAGAGAGGACACATTACAGCGTGATCACGAAGCAAAGAGGCAAAGGCGTGACAGTCGCTCGCAAGAAACGGACACTCAGCATTCACACAGATTAGCTCAATGACGCGTCTCTGCCGCACAACGAAAGGCAACTGAAACCCCTACAGAGAGAGAAGACAGATTACGCCGTGATCGCGAAAGAAAGAGGCAAAAGCATGCCAATGAGACACCTGACGAAAGGTCCTTACGATTGAGTCCTTCAACTGGGGTCATCCAACGCGCAGCGTAGTGCGCGCCAAGTTGCTAGTACTTTAATAAAAATACAGAAATAAACGTAGCATGCAGCCAAACGTAACTATACTTAGAAACAGTCTAAGTCTTATTACACATTAAAACCCAATTTAAAATGAAGCAGCAAAAATTGTTGAATGTAAATGAGAAAGGTGAAAAAAATTAAAAGGGCAAAAGAGTTAATGTTGAAGATATAAAAACTATGTATATATGTAGAAAAGAAGGATGAAGTTGGTGATTATATCAAGCTGAAATAAGTAAAGAAGTGGTTTTGTATGGAAAATTCCAACCATTGTTATGTAACAAACAAAAAATAAAGAGTGGGATAAGAAGATCTAAGGAAAGGCACTATATAAATAAAATGTATTATTATTATTGTTTGTAAGTGACCTTGGAATTATTTCTGGAATCAGGCTTAGCACAAAGCAATATGTATGAAAAGGTAGGCAGCCAACCCATTACGCATATGTTATGACAGTTTATTTTTCTTCCCTTTGTTGTGAAAATCAGGGCCCACAACTTTAAAAAAGGTCTGACTTCTTTAAAGAGGCATAGTCCTAAAACTCAAAACAGGTCTAAACAGATCAGCAAGAGAACAGAGAATATTATTTTGGAAATTCCTCATATCAATTAATATGTCAGGAAAATGGGAAGCAAATGCTTAAGTCTGAAGTGTTGGAAACTGTATTAGAAGTGATTCCATAATCATGGTGCTACTGCAACCAAATTTTGTGGTGAGTACTACAATTTATAAAGTCTTAGTAATAATTTAAAAATATAAAATGCATTTAATTTATGTCTTCACTTGCCAAGTATAGCTTAGTGGTCATATTACGTATAAGCATGATAAAAGCAGAATCATGTTATATCGAAACTCACAAGACCATAAAAATATTTAGCTACAACGGAAATTTCTTTTTAATAAAAATGGGGAAATATGTATAGTATTGTGACTGGGGCAGCCGTGTCTAAAGCAATTGGTGGTCTACTGCAGCATCTGGGATACCGCGTACCTTACTTGCCGCACAATGTTTAACATTTAACACCGCGCTTTGATCTGGTCTTCCTCACACTCTCCTGTTCAGTCATCTCCAGACTGTGATGATTCTAAGCCGCTGGTGTTGTTCTAATCTGGAATCATCTTCCTGTCTCTCGTGCAACTCTGTTACCCAAGCTTGACAATACCTATATAAAAATATTGTTTCTTAAACTGCAAAAAATATTTTATTTGAAAATGAGACATTAGATTTAACATTTTTTACAGAAATACAGATATGAATGTAGAATGAAAACGATGTGTTATTTTTTTTTTAATAGCAATACAGGTATAAACACAGAATGAAACTGAGACATTAGATATATTTTATATAGAAAAACAGGTAATGCAATGCTGAATGGAAACGAGATGAAGGCGCGATTCCAACATGCTTTTCCAACATAATTTTTCTTCATTCCATAATCAACTTTTTCCAGGATTGTTAATTCTTCTTTTTTCAGTTTTTTTTCGGTTCATATAAAAGAAAACTTTGAGAAGCACAATGAAACTCGAATAGCACAATATCTGCACATAACACAACAACCCATGCAGACGCTCAGTGGAGCACTGCTTCAGAATTTGGCTATATGTGTGATGTCACATCTACACTCTCACCGAGCCTGCCTGAGACCGAAAATTTTCACAACAAACTGTCTCTTTCTTTGAGACAACCTGTTGCACAGTTCCCGAGAATCGGCATGGAAAGTGTAGGAGCAGCACTTGCATTGAATTATTATTTTCGGTGGCTATTTTTGGTTAAAAAATGTATGTTACACTGATATTTAGAAGATTCGTTTAACATTATGTTATATGAACATTAGTCCACGCCCACAAACGTTTTTGTCATTCTGCAAATTCCGTTACTTCGGTATTTGCTATAATGGGATTTAATCTGTATCATGAAAGCATTCACAGTCAGTAAGCACTTTTAAAGAAGGACTGCGGTGGCTGGCTCTATCACTTCCTGTCTCAGCTGTGATGTCAGACTTGTTTTCTCTTATTGAAAAGATGTTTACTTTTCAAAGCTATTACACATGCCTGTACTACAGCTCTTTTAGCCTCTTTTATCATGCATAATGTGGAACTTGCAATATAATATTTGTACAATACATACAATATTACAATATTGTCACAGGCCTAATGAACTGCTGTTTCTTTGAGTTTTCACAATCTCCAAAACTAGCCTTATTATTCATAAGTTACCTCTTTTTGTTTATTTACCCACTAGGCAATACAAAATACAAAATAAGGTAAATGGTAGTTGTGTCTTTCATCCTCCAGAAGTAAATCCACACTATTTTAATTTAAATAAAATCAAAAAAATCAAATCAAAATGTATTTATAAAGCACAATTTTAAAACACCATAAGTGTAAAACCAATGTTCTGTACAATAAAATAAAAATATCAACAATAAATCAGTAAAACAAACAAGTACAAAAATTACATAAATACGAAAACAAATAAGTTAAAAGAACCGATTAGAAGATAAACAATTTGCAGAAAAACAATTCATATGAAAACAATGTATACATTATTAATAAAATTGATACCAGAGTTACTCATATACAATTAAAAGTAATTGAAAACAAGTGTGTTTTAAGTCTAGATTTAAACATTTGAACTGAAGAAGCTGACCTAATTTCAATTGGCAGAGCATTCCATAATTTAGTTGGTAGAACTGCAAAGGCACGATCACCCCTTGCCTTCATCTTCGACTTTGGCACAACCAACAATTGCTGTTGAGAGGAATGTAAAGAGCGGACTGGGTATATAGAACCTGCAACTCGACCAGATAAGATGGGGCAACACCATTTAACAACTTGTAAACCAAAAGTAAAATTTTAAAATGAATCCTAAATCTAACTGGGAGCCAATGAAGTGAGGTCAGCATTGGAGTAATGGACACAATTTTCTGAGACCCAGTAAGAAAACGAGCAACAGCATTCTGAACCATCTGCAGCCGAAAAAGATGAGATTTATTGATTCCAGAATAAAGCAAATTACAATAATCAAGGCACCATATAATAAAAGCATTGCATACCTTCTTCAAATCAGAATGCCCCAGAAATGGTTTGACTCTAGTAAGCAGTCTAAGCTGAAAAAAGCATCTCTTAACAATGGACAAAATCTGTTTATTAAAATAAAGATTTTTGACATGGGGTTTGCAAAACCCAACAAATGAGCTGAGCGGATCCCTGATATCCCCATCAGAAGCAATTGGTCCAGATACAATAAGCTCAGTCTTACTCTGGTTGAGATTCAAAAAATGTATGGCCATCCAATGTTTAACCTCATCATAACATTTGTATAGTGACTTTAAGGACTCCTTTGTCATAGGTAAAGAAATCTGGGTGTCGTCAGCATGGAAATGAAATGAAATACCATATTTGTGAAATATGGACCTAAGGGGTAGCAAATACAAAGAAAATAACAAAGGACCCAGAACAGAGCCCTGTGGATCACCATATTTCAAATGAGCAGTAGAGGAAAGTGCAGACTTGTTACCAACAGAAAATGTCCTATTTGTGAAATAAGATTTAAACCAATCTAGTGCCGGGTCATGGGGGTCTGCTGGAGCCAATCCCAGCCAACACAGGGCACAAGGCAGGAACCAATCCTGGGCAGGGTGCCAACCCACCGCAGGACACACACAAACACACCCACACACTAGGGCCAATTTAGAATCGCCAATCCACCTAACCTGCATGTCTTTGGACTGTGGGAGGAAACCAGAGCGCCCAGAGGAAACCCACGCAGACACGAGGAGAACATGCAAAATCCACGCAGGGAGGACTCAGGTTTACTAACTGCGAGGCAGCAGCACTACCACAGTGCCACTGTGCCACCCATTTCATGGTAACATTTAAGTTTAATTAGTAGTGCTAGCTGATCACAGCACTGCAGAGTGCCAATATGTTGTGTGTAGTGTGTTGGTCAGACATGCAAGTAAGAATTTTCCTGTCCTTTGGGATTTGACAATAAAACTAAATTTTAACATGAACTTAAATTAATATGTATCAAGCGTAACATCCCAAGCTATTTGCCTGTTGTTTATTGCCCTCTTGTGGCCAGTAGGCTTATTCTCATTGCCATTCATTTTTCAAAAGTCATACTGCATTCCTTTCTAAATACACTGTTTCAAATTTATTGAAAATCTCAATATTATTGTATATCTCAATGAATTATTATATATCTCAAAAAATCTTAATAAACACAACAGACAAATATAGGTTTTTGCTGTTTCTGTAGTAATATTTTAGATTAAACCTTCGCACTACCATGCTTGGAAGCTGAGAAATTAACTCCATTTACGTTTATTTCCTCATTTTGTTTAATATTTTATGACTTTCTGAACACTATATTTGCAGCATAATGTTTACATGTATGAAAACGATTAATCCAAAGTTGCATTTTTTTCTCTGTATCTGTTCTCTGCAACTTGATAAGAATCTTATTTGCTTGCTTGTTTGAGTTCAGCTTTTGATTATTGTGATGCCCGTTTGTTCTTTTGATTCTATTCAGTCAAACGTGTTGACGACATTTAAGTAGTCAAAAAAAAAACTTATTTAAGCTGTTTTTTTCAATAACATTTAAACTGCATAAATTAACAAATGCCACATCAAGATTTATACAAAAGTTGAAATAAATAACATGATCAAAAATGGCATTCAGTCCTCTTTATGAGATTTAATAACAATAATACATAATTGTATGTATGCCATACTTTAACTTAAATTAGACAACTGAAGGACACACTCTATAAAATAAATCGACAAATCTACAAAATTGATGGGTTAATAAGCAGAGAATTCTGTAGAATGTTTCAACACTCTAGGACAATTTACAGTTCCTAATTTATTTACAGTAGCATCATGCTTAAAGACTCTACAATCCACACAACAAAAAGCTCAGCCAGGAATGAAAAATATATCCAATTTCAGAAAAACTTGAAAGAACTTACATGTATGTGCGTTGTTTGGGCTAGTACTTCCTAAACCAAATGAGTCAGTTCCTTTTCTTACTACATGCAAGCATGGGTGTTTTATGCTTACCAAAATTAATACACGTGTAAACATTTTAACAGCAGTAACATGTTTGCTATAATGGAGGAGGCTTAAATGTTGTCAAATAAATTGTCAAGTATTAGATTCTGTAATCAGAAAATGCTGTGATAATGGAAGTTTAAAAAGTAGTAAAATTTAATTTAGATTACGTAATTTTGTTTTATATAACTGAAAGGTATTTCCTAATAAGAGGTAATAAATTAATTTTGGCTCCATATAGGTAAGAAATTAATTAAAATTCATTTAGATGTTTTCAGTGAGTATTTTCAGATTTTACAGTAGTTATGCGACATGCTCTAAAAATATTTATTTTTATATTTATATATGCTTAAATAATATGTACTGTATGTTGACCAATGTGAAATTGAGTTGTTCAAATCAACTGAACATAACTGGTAAGAATTCAAAATTATAATAAAATAAATTATTACCTCTTTAAAAAACAATTTTAGATAGATAGACTATTTTTTGAGTTTTTCATATATATATTAATATTTATTTACGCTCTTTCCTCCTTTCAAATAAACTATCTTACGTCAACATACACAAAACAAATCAGGCATTTAACCTAGCAGTAGTAGGTTTTTGTTGAATAAATCGTACACAAAAACACAATGTGTCTCCACGGAACAAAAATAGATAGCAGAATTTTGGAATCTTGAGTTCGGGATAGTCATTTCACTAACTTGCTCTGATTTTTTAAGAGTAAAATTTATATCGTCCTTAGTATTGCTTCCGTCCCCCACAAAAGTTATTATGTGTTCTGGTCCGGCGGGAGGGAGCTGCCGATACCACTGCAGGCTATAAAAGTTGGATACTTTGTACTGACAAGTAATCCTTGCCTCTTCACCATCTGAAACGTGTAAATTGAATGGATTTTGGTTGACTTCTTCTTGAGACATCACACCTGCAGACACGCAAATATTCAGAACACGAGAATTAATAGTTTTACACCCTCCGTGATATAGTTATGTTTATGGTAATTAATATTCATAGTTAACGTATCAACAATTACAATCAATGTTATTATAATTAAACTTACATTTAATCCAAAGCAAAAGCGACAGACAAGCCGACTTCATCCTAATCGTCATCATGTTGAAACTAAGTGACAGAACATCTTATAAATTCAAACTGTCTTCGCAAATAAAGGGGGCGGTCTAGTGTTAATAACCATACCCTCGTAAAAACAATCCATTCTTCAGACCCTGCTATTCAAAGAAACTGTAGATATAACTTTCATCGTTATATGGTTTAGACTTAGCATCTGTTACAAGGAAAGAGTGAGGAAGGTTAGTGTTAAATCCTAGTGCGCTGTAAAACGACCGTTTTACGGACTGTGAATGAACGTTGGTGAGCAGATTGAAATGGCAGAACAGAAGGCTTTGAACGTTACTTCAATAAAAAAAAACAGGAATTGTGACAATGATGCGGACTCTTCTTCATTTTGAAACAGTAAATGTGTCTGTTAATTTTAAATAAACATTTTTAACTGCTAAATGATATACTTATATTACCCGTTTTGTTATTGTTCAAATTAACAAAATGCTTAAGTTTATTAAAAAGTCAATATATTATACAATACAATACTTTTTCTGGACTTCATTATTCCACACAAGTATAATTCAAGGCATACTGACACATAAAGGTTGATATACATTGACATTTATATATAGGACAAATCTGAAAGCAGCGTTCTTTCTACAACTTTGGCAAAGAAGACGGTACTATAATACTACTTAGCAAGTAGATAGATAGATAGATAGATAGATAGATAGTTCATCATCAACATTATACTCTACACAAGTGTTTGGGGGACAAGCTGGCCATAAGTCATATATTTTTGTACAAAACTATTGGTTTACTTGTGAAATCTATTTGGTTTATGAATATTTACTATCGGTTTGCGTGCATGCTTAATTGGTTTCCGTGTGAACAATACTGGTTTCTTTTATATGAACTATATTGGTTCGGCTCTGTACTGCCTCTGGGTCCTGACCAGAAAGAAACTCGCTCCTCGGGTGGTCGAGACCTGTCTGAGAAGAACGAAACTACCTGGAAACGCCGACTTAAAAGCAGCTTTTCGATCACTCTTTGGCAGACACAACACTATGTTTGCACCGTAGCAGCCAGGCGACATGTCGGAAGTTCATTTGACAGGGTGCACGCTCTCCAGCGAGCCTCGCAAAGTCGAGAGACAGTGGGCATACGAATGCAGTGCTGTGTCTGTCAGCGCTAATCTCCAAACTGATTTTTTGACGGCATCTCCGGTAGTCGACACTATTCGTAAAGTTTTGCACGTGTATGAATTTTGATGTTTTTGTAGTTTGTAGAATCGTGGTGTGCCTTGGGACTTTTTGGGTTAGTGTGCCACCATAGAAAAATATCTGGGAAAACATTGCACTACCTATGCTTTTGCTCCTCTTTACTTGGATGGTTTTATGTTACGTTATTTGCATAAATTAGCGACGATACTGCAACTGGAATAATGGGTAGGGATAATCATTACACTTCATTTTCGTAGGATGTTGTCATTACATTATCAGCACTGCAAGCTACCTGCCAGACTGGAGAGTTAAATACAGAGATACTGGAGACATTTTTGGTTTTAGTGCAACTTATAGATAACTAATTTTGTACTTAGGTGGTATGACATTAATTGGATCTTCTAACTGAAACATGAAATGAAAAAAGCGCAATTTTTATCTTCGCGACTATTCTTTAGCATTGCACCAGGACTGTCATAAACCTGTCATTGCAACAGGACAACCTATTCCTCCCTTCTTCCTCCCACTCTTTTTCATCTGTGTCGATATGAAAATGAACGCCAGTATGAGGCAACAATATTTTTTAACGCGTTAAACTGACCACATTATTCGCAAAAATGAACGCGTTAACTTTCCCAGGCCTAATCTGTTTTCGATTGGGGACCCAAAAATAACGAGAATTTTTTTTTTGTAGACTGGAGAGGCGTTAGTTCCGATGTTACCTGCAAGGACACACGATGCTTCAGCAGGGCTTGAATCACAGTGTTTGAGTCACTATAACTTTGATAAGTTATTGGGTGTTTTTGGTTTACATAATTAATTGTGCAGTTTTTGCTGGGAATAGGAAAGGAAAATGGCGACATGTGGGGTTAACAAACGAGCACCTCGCTGAAAAGTGAACAAAGTATTAATTTCTCTTTGTTATATGTAAAACAAAAGTTACGATTGTTTATGTTATTTACATGGTTTTTATTTTGTACTTTGCCTTTATATAGCTCTTACGGTGTGTTTATGAAATTAGGTCACGGAAACGGTAATAAACTTTCATAAATCTCAGTCTGAGAGTTGATCATCATTCAGCCGAGGTCGCAATACATTACCTGCTAGGTGAGCGTACGACACTGTCCTCTGTGTTATGTTCTGTACTTGTTCATTTCCCTTTACCAGCAGCATCCCTCCCTCCTGAACACATTGTTCAAGGTCCAGAGAAGCAATCAGTAAAAAGTTATCTCAGTCACAGCACAGTACAATAATAAAACATTTCCTTAAACAAATATGATAGCTGTCCAGTCTGTATCATTCCTAAGCAATCTTCCAGTTACAGAGGCATAATCCCAGTCATTAGAACATTCATTGTGTAGCCCCCGCCAACACTCAAAGTAAGAACATATTCCACCTGAATAATTTAAAATTTAAAAATTTAAACCACTAAACCCACCATCAACAACCACAATAACAGTTGAAATCATCACTCAAATGATTTATTCTGTTATAAGCATGAAACAAGATGCCCATTGATACATCTATGATATATACAGATAAAATTCCGTTATAACGAAGTGCCAGGGACCTAAAAAATATTTCATTGTAACGAATATTTCATTGTAACAAGATTCTGTATTTGTAACTATAGTGCTTTCTTTAACTTGCTACCAGGCGTTTGCAATCATTTCAATAGCTTCTTTCGCGTTACTTTTAATCTCCTCCTGCCTACAAGTTATGCTGATGAAAATTCAGCATTTCCTTAATTGCGATAATACACTTTCAGTGTGCGAATGATGCCCAAATCCAATGGCTGATGCACTACCGTGCAATTGGGTGGGAGGTATTCAAAGCGAACATTATCTGAATGTGGAAACATGTTGTGGGAAGCACAGTTATCAGTCAGGAGCTGAATCATTATTTCTTCTTCTTCATATTGTTAGGTTTCTGAACTCTTTTGAGACCCCCCACTCCACACCCAACAGGAACGACATGCTGGAGTGCATCCTGAAACGCGATTGCAGCTTCTGTGGAAGATTGTTTGTCCATTGCTGGGACAGGGCAATAGGAGGCTCATGTCACTACAGTGGAGCGCTACAGAAGCAAATCATAATAGATCAGGGTTGTGCTGAAAGTCCCTGTATTGCACCCCAAAACACGGGGCTTAGTCTCAGTACTTTAGCAAAACCAGTTTTATTCAAACAGGAATGGCACAGTTATTTATTGTAGCATGATCTGCCACTCTGCTATACACAGACATAGCAGTCAGGCAGGATCGTGGCCAGGTCAGTGATCAAGTAATCCTGTTATGTGCATTTACAATTTACGTGCTCCTAACCTTACATCACCCATCGAGATCTTTTCTGTTTTCTTTGGCGGTTAGACACAGCATACTGTGAGCCTGCTATTGCCCCACACAGATGCGGAGATCGCACTTGAGGACGCTCTTTGGCTTGCTGTCTAGTTAGGGAAGGTCCCAAGAGAGTTTACAAACCTCAAATTTTCTTGATTGAGTGCTGCATTAATAGGAATGTTTCTTGAACGAGCATTACTGAACCACATAAAAAACTGCTTTTTCAACATCTTCAAATGCAGCAGTTCACATATGTTTGCAACCCAAGATTTTTCTACTTTTTTTGCTCAGTCTTTCAAGAAAGTTTACAGTGTCCATGGTGAAATTTCAAATTCACTGGCAACATCTTTTTGCAGCAATCGAGAGCTGCAAAAAAATTAAAGTTTTTTTTTTTTCTAATATGAACTGTTATCGTTTTTCCATGTCTGCCGTATAGGAGGGTGACAATGAGTTAAATTCCAATGGATGTTTTTTAAATGCTGATGAGCAATAAGTAAAAGGTATCACTGAAAACTGCAGGAAACAAAAAAGGCAACAAAATAAAAAACAGTATGAGGAAAGTTCGAAGAAAGAAACAAAATTACATTTCTGTTTGGGGATCGTTGTGCACAACTGAGCTGCGGCCACAGAACAAACTGTTCTGTGGATGATTCATTCAGGCATTTGAAAGTCTTTTGTGCACTTCGTTGTAATGAAAATATCTGCTTAATGTACTTCTTAGTAACAAGATTTCTATAGACTTCTGTCATATGGGGCAGCTGTTGGGACTATAAAAATACTTTGTTGTAATGAAAATTTTGTTGTAAAGATATTCATTATAATGGAATTTTATTGTATATATAAATACTGTATATAAAAACACGTTTGATATATCTTTACTAGGGGTGTGTGCAACTGCCTATGGCAATCCAACCCCACTTCAATAGCTCGTCTTGCTCGCTATTAACAAAATTTTGGAATTTGCTGTTAAATGAAAAAATAATAAAAAAAACACTGGGTGGACGTGGGACCTGATCCCATGCATTCCTTATTATGAGGCAGCAACGCTACCACAGCGCCACTACTGGTTTTAGCAGAGTGGATGTATATAATGTATGTTTTTTATGTATGTATGTAATGACGAAAACAATTATATATAGATGTATACTATATGATGTACATTGAGGTTTGCATGAAAACGTTACTTGAGGCGAAGAATGGATATTTATGAGAGTATTATAGTGAGCATTTGTATGATGTATAATTTATAGTTTTATTTTTAGCCACTAAATATTATTGGGCACAATCATTTAAAATGTATTGATCATCCACAAACATTCATTTCACTTGGCAATTCTGTCGAGTTTTTGAACTCTGCTGATGCCATATGTATTTCAAATGGGAGCTCGATGAATAATGATTTGAAGCATTGAGCAGACATGTGCACTGGAAATGTCAAGCGCGGTTTGAAACACTGAGCAGACTTGGGCACTGGGATTGCATCATGACATGCGGTTCGAAGCACCAAGCAGACATGCGCACTGGGATTGTATCATGACACGCAGTACGAAGCATGCACACTGGTTACTGAACCGTCAAGGTGGTCAAAGTGGTGAGCAGTTAAAGAAGGCTTTGTGAAGCCTCAACACACTGAAAGAAATTGACCTCTATGTTTTTGAGAGTCTATCTGACACTTAACTCTGTAGTTATGTTTTGTAATTTGTATTGACACGACACACTTCATTTGATATAGTTAAGTGATGGCCTGAAACGGCAATTTATGTAGTTGTTGAGAATTCATTATTGTTATTGTAGATTGCTGTGATTTCCTTTGTCTGATACATAGTGTCAAAGATATATTGTCATATATCAACTTTATATATATAAAAAAAATAGGTAAATTGGGGAACCTTTTTATGCAACGCTTAATTTTTTTGAAAACTACACGTTATATAGTATATGTCTTGTCATAATTAATACTCCAAGGCATTATAAAGGTTTGGGGCAGCCACCCGCATATTGTTTTTCCCAGCTGCAAATTGTTTTTTTGATTTAAAAGCACGATGTGCATATCACAGAGCCCAAAACAGAACTGGCTATAGTAACCCAAGATGGAGGCTTTAAAGGTCTGGAGAGGAACTGATGTCAGAAAAGGGGCCAGAACCAGAAGTGACGTCATCAAAGGGGCCGGCTTCAGAAGTGATGTCATCAAAGGGGTCGGCTTCGGAAGTGATGTCTTCTGAGGCGCCAAAACCTTGCAGGATTTCCTGGGAAAGGTCTGTAGGGAACTAAGAAAGACAGTCAGCGCACTCCACCGCCCCCTGATCAGATGTTTTATTACAATTATTCAGGCCCTTTAGCTGCCTCCTACTCGCACATGTGTGACCAGGCCCCCCACACAGCCCAGACCCATCGGGCTGGGCGTCCTGCACTGAGAGGTCGTGGGCACGAGAGAGAGCATTATGGTTGGCATGGAGAGAACCCTTATGATGAATAAGCAAAAACTTGTAAGGTTGAAGGTCACCTAGTGACCCTTGGATTCAACTCATTGTGATGGGCCATCCACTGTAAAGGAGCATGATTCGTCAATAGAGTGAACTCCCGGCCCAAGAGGTAGTACCTCAACTGCATAATCGGCCATTTGATTGCAAGGGCTTCCCTTTCCACCGCTGCATACTTGGTCTCCCGAGCCAACAGTTTCTCTCTCAGGTACATGACGGGGTGTTCAACACCATCGACGCTTTGGCTCAGCACGGCACCCAGGCCTGTGTCCAAAGTGTCTGTCTGGGGAATAAAAGGGAGAGAAAAATTTTGAGCTTTTAATATTGGTGCTGATGTAAGAGCCTGTTTTAAGTCACTAAATGCAGCGTCCGCCTTGTCAGTCCATACCATATGATTAGGAGCCCTCTTCTTTGTAAGATCAGTCAAGGGCGCCGCTCTCCCTGAAAACCGAGGTACAAACCGGTGGTAGTACATGGCCAACCCGAGAAAGGCTTGGACTTGTTCTTGGCTCGTGGATGGGACCATTTTACAATGGCATCTATTTTTGAGCACTGTGGTTTCACGGTACCCTGACCCACCAGGTAGCCCAAATATTTAGCCTCTTTTAATGCAAAGAAACATTTCTTGGGATTAATACAAAGCCCAGCTTCTCCTAGTGTCCCCAATACCACAGTGACCTGCTGTACGTGTTCCTTCCATGTGTTGGAATAGATGACGATGTCATCCAGATAGGCAGCACTATACGCATTATGGGGTTGGAGCACTTTGTCCACCAGAAGCTGGAAAGTCGCAGGAGCCCCGTGTAACCCGAATGAAAGAATACGATACTGCCAGTGTCCGCTAGGAGTGCTAAACGCGGTCTTGACCTTCGCTGAGTCCGTTAAAGGAATCTGCCAGTACCCCTTTGTCATGTCAAGCATGGTCAAAAATTCAGCTTGTCCCAGCCTCTTGAAGAGGTCATCCACATGAGGCATGGGATAAGCATCAAAAAGGGAGACCTGGTTAAGCCGACAGAAGTCATTGCAAAACCTCCAACTGCCATCAGGCTTACTAACTAAGACAATTGGGCTGGACCAGGGACTATAACTTTCCTCAATCACTCCTAGTTCCAGCATCTGCTTGAATTCCAGCTCCACTTCTGTTTTCATTGCCTCAGGAAGTCTATAGGGGCGCTCCCGGACTATAACTCCTGGTTCAGTCACTATGTCATGCACAATCAGAGAGGTCCTTCCAAGTTTTTCACTCACCACCTCTGAGACGGACAGGATAGCTGATTCCAGCTCCCATCTTTGTCTATAAATTAATTCCTCGCCGAAATTAAGGGTGTCTATGTGAGCAAAGAATGAGCAGGGCTGAGCGGAGGAGGGAGCTGGTTCCCTCTCCTTCCATGGCTTCAGCAAGTTCACATGTTAAACCCGTTCACTTGGTCAACGATTGGGTTGTTTTACCAAAGACCAATCCTTTTCTCTCCTTAATTTCATAAGGACCTTGGCAATGGGCAAGCAATTTAGAATGAAAGGTGGGAACTAATACCATGACATGATCCCCCGGCTGGAATTCTCTGAGTGTCGTGCCACGATCATAGTAACGGGCCTGTGCTGCTTGTGCCTCTTCCATATGACTTTTCAAAATAGGTTGAATTTTCCCAAATCTATCGCATAACTGTGTGATATATTCCAAAATATTTGTAGAGGGAAGAGCCTCTCCTTCCCGACCTTCTTTCAAAATATCCAATAAACCTCGGGGTTGTCGTCCGTATAACAATTCAAAAGGAGAGACCCCTGTAGAGCCTTGTGGGACTTCTTGATAGGCAAAGAGAACGAGGGGGAGGAGTTGATCCCAATTCTTCCCATCCCAGCTGACCACCTTGCGAAGCATCTGCTTGAGAGTCTGATTAAATCTCTCCACTTGAGGATGGTACACCACGTCTTTAAGTGCTTTATTTTCTGTAACTTGGCTGTTTCCCTGAACATTCCTTGGTCTGTTAGGACTTCTTTAGGAATACCTACACGCGCAAATACTCCTACTAGTTCCCGTGTGATTGCTTTAGATGTAGCTGAGTGCAAGGGAACAGCATCCGGATATTGGGTCGCATAATCCACAAGGGCTAATATATATTTATGTCCTCGGGATGAGGGCTCCAAGGGTCCTACAATATCAACCCTGATTCGTTCAAAGGGGACATCAATTAACGGAAGGGGAACGAGAGGAGCACGGTCCCTCCTAGGAATTTACCATAATTGACATTCTGGACAAGAAATACAAAAAAGGCGAACCTCCTCATTAATTCCTGGCCAATAAAATCTCAGCTTAATCCGCTCTAAAGTTTTTTCGGAGTCTAAATGGGCATGAGCTAATTCACAAACCTGCCGCCGGTAGGTTCGTGGGATTAACAGCAGTTTCCGAACCTCTGCCCCATGTTCCGCGACCTGATATAATAAATCATTTTCTATTACAAAGTGAGGTCCTTGTGGCATGGGCTGGTGTGTGCGTTGGCCGTTGACAAGGACTACTGCAGTTTTTTCAAATTTTAGGGAGTCATCATTCCACTGCTCCCTTTTAAAAGAAGCCAGTGTTTGTTTAAACTGAAAGTGAATGTTGGAGAGAGGGTCCGGTCTGACCTCAAGGGGAGGGGATTTCTCCCGACTCGTCGAGGCGCGGGTGGATGACGTATTTGGCTGCGACGGACCAGGAATCTCCCTGTCCTCCTCGTGGGCTTCCGTATCTCTCTCCACCGGCTGTGTACACGGCGTGGAGACAGCTTGAGATGAGTTATCCCCATCTATAATGAGGCCTAAGTTTTTATCAGGAGTAGTCAATAGTTTACCGCATTTATTTTCTGACCAGTCCCGCCCTAGAATCATTGGAAAGGGAGGATTAGGGTGGAACACCATAGGAAATTTTTTTAGCGATCCTCCCTGACTCACAAAACACAGGGCGGTGTTGTACATCCAGGTGTCTCCGTGAATACATTTAATACTGGTCTTTTTTTTTAATTTTTTGTCGTGGTAAAACATATCAGCAATCAACAATGGAAACGTTGCTGCCGGAAACAAACAGGGCATGGAGTTTATAACCATTTATGACTACTGATCCTGTATTTGAACAAGTCAGGGGGTTGGCAAGAGCGCACAAACCATCTACCCCCCAAATCCCACCTCGCTCCCGGGTAGGTCGCACGCCCGGTGGCCCGGGAACTCAGAAACAGGCTTTGATGTATGTGGAAGAGACTTATTCAGTAGGACGTGATTTCTAGGAAATCCACTAGAGGGAAATTCTTTTCTCCCAGATTTTGAGACTGTCTCAGGTGATTTTATGAGCTTTATAAGCTGGGCAAAGTTTTTAGGGAGGCCTTTTAAGCAGGTAAGGCAGGTTACCTGTTGTACTACCTGTCAGGTGGTTAATTCAAATGGCCTTAGCCATACAGCCACCTGCTCCCAGAGGGTCATAGCCTGCTCCTGGACTGATCTCTCTGGATCAAGTACCCAGTTTTTTATTATTTTTGCCTGCTGGACTGGGTTTTAGCCCATATTTATCTGGGACCTCATTCCCAATTGGCGGCTCAGCTCTCTCCTCCGATAAAGCATAATAAGCCCTTTTTGTTTCATCCCCAGAAACCAGCCTATGCCTATATGTCCCCTTTACATTCTCCATTGGTTAAGTTATAAGCCTGGGGTTGTATTTGAGGTGCAGAGCCTGTACTGAGTCCTTCCTGACCCCCAAACACACTCCACCCCCCCAGAAACTCAGCCCCGGTACTTTCCTACCTGGTTATTTACATGTCTGAGTCCCAGTTTCTTCTGGGACTTCATCCTGCTGATTACGCCAATGTCATAATTAATACTCCAAGACATTACTGTCTCTCAGTAAAAACACCAGGAGTTTGCGTTGTTGAACCTCCACTTGTGAATTTTTTTTTCTATTCCTCCATTTAACAAAAAAAATCCAACATGGATTGATAGCGAGTGAATCGAGTTATCGAGGGAAGGTTGTGCCACTGTAGTCAGCCAGGGGGCACATGTCTCTAATTATATTGTGTATGTAAAGAGTTTCAATGTAAAATGTAATAAGCTTTATATTTGAGTGTTTGGAGACCCTGGTGTCGTACTGAATTTTTACTGTAGAAAAACAAACTACTGCCCAGCATGCTTAAATGTGTCTTTTTGTTTCTGATCACTATATGGCACTTCCATCTTGGGACAATGCGCTATAAACAGTTTCAGCCAATCAGTGCATTCTAAACATGCAGAATAACAGTGCGAACCTTTATTGTAGCAGCACGGCATCTTCGTTTCATTCACTTATATATAGTTGTTAGACTATTTACTGTTAAGTGCTGCTTGAGCTACCATTTAGTACAACAGGTGGCCTGCTTAGTTCTTAAATTGATATTGAAATGCACACACAAGCCTCCTAAAACAGTGTCTGTTTTAGGAAGTCATAGTTTTTACTTGTTCCTGTTATTATGAATTATAATTTCTCAGTGTCACATATTATTTGTTACTACTCACGTGTCCCTCATCATTGAGATTCTGTTTTATATTCTGTATATGCAAACTTTTTAAAAGGAGTGTTAATTGAACTGACTATAGCAGACTTGTCATCTTCTTAAAATGACTTTATTTATATGATATTGACAATTAATCATAAGGTCAAACATCAAGGAGAATATGAGTTTGCATGGACTGTGCTGTTGTGCATGACGTTAACTATGCATTCTGTTCTAAATGACAGCACACAGGCTTTTTATATTTCCTAAAGGCCATGTTTCTCAGTTTGCTCATTAATATATTTTAACAGTGTAATTTAATGAGAATTATTATAAACATATTACCCATGTTAATTTCCAATTTAGATATGTAACATTTGGTGAGAATACAGTAAATAAAAAAAGTAACAACACATATAATAGGTTGCTTGTTTATGATTAACAAAAATCATTGTTTATCTTAAATGTTCTACTTTGTATTTTTACATTTGGCAATGCTTCAGTATACAGTCGATTTATTCCACTTCTGACGGTGTACATTGTTGGTATTCTTCATTGCATTTGCTCCCAGTGTAATGCGTGCCATTGTAACTGAGGGGTGGCAGACAAGCTCATATATTGGGAGACAAGGCAACTCCTCAACCTGATGCCCAGGCTCTTCTCATAAATATTCTTATCTTGTTCTTTTTCTAATTCCTGCCAGTTTACTATTATTATCATTGAACACGTACAGTATGTAGAGGAAATGTGTGTCTTATTTTATGTGTATGAAAGGAAGGATGGTAAAGCCTTGAATGAAAATCAGTATTGACACTTTGGGTATCAAGACAGGTAAGGAGCAGGGAACATTAAACGTGTTAATGACTGCAGAGTATTGTGTAACTGGAAGATGGTTTAAAAATACAGAAACGATAAAAGCTTAGTCTTTCAATAATTCTATTTACATAAATAATTTACTCGGTTGTGCTGCAGTTCGGAAGACTACTTATTTACCCCCCACTGCAGCCTTTGATAAGATGCATTCATAAGGAAAGGGTGTTGCTGACAAAGTCAGGTGTTTTTTTGAAACTTTGACTCCAAATATGCTTATCCAGCTGTTCCTTCTTATCAGGACTTGAGTGATCTTTACATCCAACTTTAGATGAATTCACAAGTTTTCTTTTCTACTTTTTTGTCTCATTAACACAGAAATCCTGAGGCTTTCCCTAAATTGCAGAAGACGCTGTCAAATGCACTGATTCTGTTTTAATGACAGTTGTGATTAGTTATACAGCACACTCTTTTACTCACATTGCTTTTTGGAAATCAATAATACAAATCAGCTACAAATCTGGGAATCACTGAATAGTAAAAACGTTTAATGAGGAGTGTCTTACGCAAATACTGGTGTAATGACCACATCGGCTTTAGTAAAGCATTTGTTAGCCTCTCTGATATGATTGACATGGGGTGGAATAGATTCTGGATTGTTATAATATGTGCTGCCTTATGTAAAATACTGTATGCTCATCAATTTGTTACAGATTCTAGGTGGATCCGATTCCACACCAAGGAACAAGGTTCCCCATATGAATCGTTCATAATGTCTCCTAAACGTATTTGTAAACTTACAGACAAGTACTACGTACCTGTTTTTTTTTTTTAAATAAATCCTTTTTTTAAGTTTGGGCATGGAGCATATGCGAGCCCCAATCAGAACTAGAACTCGCGTCAGCACACCTTACCGATGCAGCAGGAACAACTGCTTTTACGCTTTATGCAAAAGACGTTCATCAGCGAAGTGATTGACCAAATCGGCTGCCTACTGTGCAGATATCAATGATGTCATTACGCTAGCGTGCCTCAAAATCACGTGACGGGGCATTTGAAACAAGTCTCGAAGCATTCGACCACCAGTGCTTCAAAAGCTCAACACAGTGTCAAAACATCAGTATCAAGCAGCCAATCACTAGCTTTGGAGGACTAATTGTTTCCTGTTGTTGCTTCCAGTTGTTGGATTAAATCTTTAACTTTTGGGCACTGAGTCTTTTCATTTTACACTCTGACAACATAACAAATTGGTGACAATGTACTTACTTGCTTCTACTGGTCTACAATGGCTGTTGCTGCTACTCCTTTTCCTCCGCCATTTTTGCCTGGTCCGGGTGAACCCGTTATATGTGGCTGAAAATGTTCAATAACTACATGCTACTTCTTGGTTTATCAGGAGATGAATGGCTGGAAGCACGCAAAAAGTCACTTCTCCTTCATTGTCTGGGAACAGAATTTCTGAGATTGTTTTACACGCTTCTGAATCAAGTTATGTCAGTGGAGGACGCAATTACGGCTGTACGAGCTCACTTTGCTCCATGGAGAAATGTTGTTGCTGAGCAGCATGCTTTTAAAAAACGTGCTCAGGCTTCTAATGAAACTATTTCACAGTACGTGGCCGCACTATGTGACTTGCCAGTTAAATGTGAATTTGACACTAAACTGGATGAAATGTTACGGGATCAGTTGGTGGAATACGTGGCCAGTCATCGTATACGCGAAAAATTACTTTTAGAAGCTGACTTGACTTTGGATAAAGCTATTACGATTGCAACGCAAATTGAAGCGCAACAGACCTCCTTCCAAGCCTCCGCCACTTTCACAGTCTAAAGCTACTGCGCCTCCTGCAGCCTCTGTTCATGCTTGCTATCGCTACAGATCTGATAAGCATCTTTCAAATGATAAAAAACTGTCCTGCTGCTTCTGATAAATGTAAAAGCTGCCAAAAGACTGGTCATTGTGCACGGGTTTGCCGTTCTCCGAAAACATGCTCTGAGCAGGAAGTTGCCTTACCTGAGCTTCAGATCCATTACTTAAGTGACCATTCAGTGGCCGATAAAATTCGTTGCAGTGTCACAATGAAAATTAAAAATGCTACTGCACTCGTGGAGCTAACTGTGGATTCTGGATCATCTGTATCCATTTTGCCTAAATTTATATATGATGCAAACTTTCAAGGAGAACCTTTACTGCTACCTTTAGTTAAGACTTATTCACGTTCTCCTCTCCCTGTGCTTGATTGTTTACCTGTTACTGTGTCCAAAGATGATATTACATGCTCTATGTCATTCTTTCTAGTGGTGTCTGGGACTGATTTGTTGGAAATGGATTTAGTAAAGGGTCTACATTTGTGCTTTAACGGCAGTACAGTCTTACAATGTGCTACCACAAACTGTATTCTCATGCGTCTTTCTACAGCTCCGTCACCTCCTCTTACCCTAGGTTGTGCAAAAGGTTTCATACACAAAGTATTAGACCCTGTTACTCCAGTACGAAAAAAATGACATTATTTACCACTGTCAGTTTGGCATTTTGTCAGTGCAGAGGTAAATTACCTTCTTTGAGCAGGGATTATTGAAAGCACTGATGCCTCTTCCTGGGTCGCGCCCCTTGTGGTGGTCCAAAAGAGTACTGGTGGTATTCGTATTTGCGTTGACTTGTGAGAATCAAATAAAGCTATTATTAGGAGAGCTTTCCTCTTCCTAACATTGATGAAATGCTGTCATTGCTGAAAGGAGCAACAGTGTTCTCAAGTATTGATGTAGAAAGTGCATACTTTCAGCTTTTGGTTCATGAAGACGGCCGTGATCTGACTGCCTTTATTACTCATGAAGAACTGTTCAGGTTTTGCCAGGGTCTCATATGGGTTTGCATCTATTCCATCTGCTTTTCAAAAGAAGCTTGTTATAATCTTGCAG
Source organism: Polypterus senegalus (assembly GCF_016835505.1). NCBI lineage: Eukaryota > Metazoa > Chordata > Cladistia > Polypteriformes > Polypteridae > Polypterus > Polypterus senegalus. The sequence continues at coordinate 114,948,530 of NC_053162.1, forward strand.
GGGTTGGCAAATGTTCCAAAGTACTACTATAATTTTCTGAGGACGAACACAAGCCAACCACGATCAGACATTTTAAGCAGTTTTTAAACGCATAAAAGATGCAGGATTGCAGTTAAGGGGCTCTTGGATGTGTATGGGCTGTTGAAAAATGGAGGACTTGTGTGCTGTAAATTTATCCTCCACACTGATCATCAAGCATTGACCACTCTACTGTCCTCAAAAGGGTTTGATCGTGCAAGCATGCAGATTGCACCCCATGCACCACGACTGTTGTGTTTCAACTATACTGTTGCCTACCGTACTGGGTCACAGAATTACATTGCCGATTGTCTCTCTCTCGCTTGCCCTTGTCTGCTGCTGCTGAAGACATTTCTGAAACTGTACCTGAGTTTGTGGCAATGTTGTCTCCTGCTTTGACTGCCCTATCACCTGGTGAGTTTGCTTCTGCCTCTGCTTCTTAAAGTGAGTTGTCCACTCTGTGAAATCAGATTACCCGTTTTTGGCCTCCTTAAATTAATGCAGTTGACACAGTTATGCATCCATATTTCCAATTACAAGATGACTTTAGTGCACAAAACGAGTTTGTGTTCCATGGTGCTCGTTTCATTGCTCCAGTTTCTCTGTGCAATACCTTGGTAGCGCTAGCTCATGAAGGTCACCAAGGCATTGTGTGAACTGAGCAGCGTCTGCGTAAACTATACTGGTGGCCAGGTATAGATGATATGGTTGCTGGTCAAGTTAAAACCTGTCAACTGTGCCAGTCGTCTGACAAAACAGCCAATCCTTCTGCTGCACCTTTACATGTTCCATTTCCATTAGAACCCTGGCAAAAGTTGGCCATAGATATAGTGCGTCCATTTGAAACAGCGTTATGCCCTAACCCTCATTGATTATCAAAGTAAGTGGCCAGAAGTGGCTATCACTGGTCAGAATATTATAGATTTCCTCACTTCAGTCTTTAGCAGATTTGGAAATCCACGTTCCATTGTTTCTGATAATGGATGTCAATTCACAACAACAGACTTCCTGCAACATTTCTGAAAGAAATATACAACACATACACACTTCAGTATACCATCCAGCTGCAAATGGTGCCATCCAATCTGCTATCTTACAAACAAAACCCTGGAAACCTGTCATCTCAGAATTCCTTCAGGTATATAGTGCAACACCACATGCTACTACAGGAGTTTCTCCTTTTGAATTGCTTCATGGCCGAAAAATGTGAACATGCCTCAATGTCCTTCCTCCTCATATTGCCTGCACGGCCGATGATTGTACTGATGGTAAGAGAGTTTCCTCACAGGGGAAAATGTTATGTTCTGTACTTGGGCCACTAGATGGAGATGGAGAAGATTTAAAAGAGAGAGTGACAAGAAAAAAACGTAAAGTTTCGGAGGACTAATTGTTTCCTGTTGTTGGATTAAATCTTTAACTTTTGGGAGCTGAGTCTTTTCATTTTACATTCTGGACAATATAACACTTCATTTGGCCAAACGGTGTCTTTGGGGAAAGGTCTATAAAGTCAGTGTAATTTTTTTCCTGAGCCTCTGTTACCGTCTTTGTGGATTTTGTGATGATAGACTTGAAAGGATAATGTGTTAGCATCAAATTCTGTTTCATTTTAGGGACAATGGCAGTAGAAGCTGTCACAATGCTTTGATAGGCATTCAAAGAAGAATCATTGAGCCAGGCAAGGATTTTTAAGTTAAAGTGCTCAAGCAATTGCGTGATGCAGAGCGGCGAAAATTACCTAAATGGTAGCGATCAGGCGAGATCTGTATCACAACAACGCTCCCACCCACACAGCATTCAGTGTTTCGCAGTTTCTCACGAACAAAACAGGAGACAACGGTCCATCCAACGGACTTTGCTCCCTGCAATTTTCTCTTATTTCCAAGAATGAAGAGGGACCTTAAAGGAAAGTTTTTTCAGGATCTAGAGGAAGTCAAGAAGCAAACGACACTAAAGGCTATCACTTAAGAGTTTCTGAACAGTTTTGAAGAATAGAAAAAGTGGTGGGACAAGTGTATGGTGCATCAGGAAGAGTATTTTGAGACTGATTAAATTTGGAAATGTTCAGAGAAATATACGATTAAAAAAATATATCTCGTTATCCCCCACCCCTCCTTCCGGATATATATAAACAGTAAATCAAGGACAACAACAGCAGATCATGATTTTTATTTAAATTTTCTTTGTTGCCTTTATTCTTTTATTTGACTAATTTCTTTACTATTGCCTTAATACTTTGGGGTTTACCAACCTTTTATTGATTCAATATTGTGCAGGACATTTTAGATACTTTTACACTTTATTTTGAAATACAAGCAACAAAAATACATTTTAGTAATTTATTATGGTTTAATTCTATGATAATTCATGATTATATTGTAACAATCATAATTTAAAAAATAAATAGAATAAATTATAAAGTTGAAGATAAATCTTATGTGTGCTAAAAGCTAAAAACTTACATTTCATTAATTTCAAACTGCAGAAGAATTAGAGGTAGTAAAATGATTTTCAATACAGAGGAAATCTTGTTTAGAAAGAACATCTTTAATAAAAAATAATCAACTGAAACTGACATGAACAAAAAGTTCTTAGTTAATTAGGCCTCATAATTTTATTTCATGGCTAATTTGCAAAAGTAAATCAAAACCATTTACAAAATTATATATAAACTATAGAAATGCTGTGCAGTTTTAACCTTGATACAGTAACTTTACTTGATAAATGTCAAGTTCAGATGAAGTTATAAAAATGCAGGTACTGTAATTGGACAGTGGTGATTACAAATATCTACAATCAGATGTTTCTATTAAAAAGAAGTTAACAAAGTTCATTGTCTGTTTTGAGACAGAAATTATCGATGAGTTAAAGGTTTAAATTTTGTATTAAAGTGTTGTGGGCAGTAGAAGGTGTTCATAAGAGATCCTGGAACACTAAGATTCAATAGACAAAGTTTAGGTAGAGAAGTGTTTGAAATTCAAAGTGGCGTTGGGAGGAGTTAGGAAGGAATGTAATATTAATTTCTACCATCCAATTGAAACTTACTTTCATTATAAGTCCAAATAAAAAGTGAAGTAACAACAAAGACTCACTACTAAAATTTTACATTATAAAATCAAATTCTTTAATTGGAATTTCTTATCCTATTTATAGTGTGCTTAAACAAAATATAATGTAGTCTTATCTTTGATGTGCTCTAACCCTCACATTCCTTGTCAGATTCATAGATGTTCACAACAAAGTATTTAGGAATATTAATTTCAGATAAACAAGCTTTATGTGGAATATCTACAACTATTGTAATTATGAATTAGCTTACTAAACAAACAATACATATTCAAAATAAAAACAAAATTACTAATACACTTTATGTTCATATTATCTAATACAAGAACTTTGCTGCAAAAAATTTCAAAACACTAGGAGAACTGTTGTATTTTATTTCTTTTTTCTTCTTTCTCTTTCTTGTGTTCAGATGCAGAAACTGCAGAACAGATTTGGTGAGAACAAATTATGTTGTGTGATATGTTGCTTGAATTACGGGTTAGTGGTTATGGGTAATCTGGCCACTAACTAAATAAAAGTATTTTTAGAGCACATATTAAGTAAAAAAAGGTTTTTAATAATCCTTCTGTCCAAAAACTGAAAGGCAAGTCAGTGCAGTTGAGGGAGCAGCGTCCCATTTTGCCCCCACTCTCCATGGCACTGGGCATAAGTACATCAAAAGAGGGTTTTATAAAACAGAAGGGATTATTACAGTAAGGTATAGTTGAAGACACAAAAGGTTAAAATAGCACAAATCTTTGATTTGGGCCATTTCCTATTTATAACATGAGGTTGTTGGTCTACCTACTCAATGTACAGCCTCACTCTCTGTACTCACATTCCAATTAAACTACTTTTCTTTTCCACTTCTGGCTTTCCCTCTTTCTACTACTACTTTGTCCATCCCTACCTTCCAACTCCAAGCTAATCTGTCTAGTAATCAGAATGGGCTTTTAAGCCCGGGAACACAATTACTTCTGGAGTCCTGGTTGATGTCATAAACACAAAGACTGTATGAATAAACCTTCCTGGTATTCTTACTGTATATAATATTCATGCCATAGAGCTGTACTGTTGAGGGCCAAATGGGCTGTCCTCTACTTTATGTCCTCTAGTAGCTTTGACACCTTCATATAGAATAATAGGAGTTCCCCTACTTATTCCAGGGTCTTGTACCAGTAGAGCCACTTCAGGCCCTAAGAACTTTCATTAATTTAATTTCCTCGACAATTTCTATATCTCACGACAATGATAAATAAATTTAGTTTATTAATATTAAACAAAGTTTATTCACAATTTAATTTAAAATAAACTTTTGTTATCACATTATTATCGCATAAATAAAGTCTTTGCAGGTCTCAAATCTGAACATAGTAAATGTCCAAAGTATCTAACAACACATACAAAGGGTTACTTTGCAAGGAAGTGGCAGCCAAACAACAATCAAAAACCTGTCTGAGAGCATGACAATAAAATATTGATATGACATTGTGTAAAAAGGTATCATAAGAATTAGAAATACAATATATATCATTCAGGATTAAAGTGCCACTGTGGGGGACTAATTACCCTTTCTTCTACTCTGCCATCTGTCAGGGGAATAATCATGAGAGAACCAGTAGTTTATCCATGCACCATTTATTTAATTTTGTATATGGAGAGAACAAGTCACTACAGTGAATGTGTACCCCTTGACAGCATTTTTACTAGGCTTTTTATAACAGAAGAAGGGAATACCAAAATATAATTAAAAGACTGCAACCTTCAAATTAAGTAAACACATGATGCAAATACATAATGTGAAGAATATTCTTGTCTGGTAAGAAAGTCTGGATAAGAAGTACATACTGATCTTACAAATGGACAGAAAGACGACTCAAAGTTAAAAATGAAAACTGTGCCATAATATATTGCTTCTATTGTTACATTTTGTCTTGATACAGTATAAATATCAGGCCTTCCTATTTGCAGTTACTTATAAGCTTAAACTAAAACTAAATAATAAAGAAAACAATTCATTACGCCACACTTTGCCCCATTTTTGTTTTTTTCAGAATAACAAATGCAAATAAAATTTTCTTACTGTAAAAGCTACTGTCTTCTTTGATATGCCATGTGAATTAAAGTTTTCTTTATCTTGTCTTCTTCTTCTTGATCACCCCCACCTGGGGCCTCATGCATAATGCCGTGCTTAGAATTTGCACTATAACATGACGTAAGCAAAAAAGCCGAAATGTGCTTACGCGCGGAAAACTCCAGATGCAGGAATCTGCGTACGCAAACTTCCACATTCTTCTGCTACATAAATCAGCATGATCAGCGTGAAAAGCAACGCTTGTGCACGCACCTGCTGCCCCGTCCCAACTCCTCCAAGAATTCTTCTTCCTCTTTGAATATGCAAATCAATATAAATAGCCCTTAAGCTCAGCATTCTGTGAAAAGACAATGGCAAAAGCATGGGGGAAAAATATAAGAATTTCAGCGAATACCAAGTGGAGGCAAGCAAAAATGTACTATTTGTTGGTTTAAACAGTGATATAATCAACAAAAGGAAGCTGATGGAGTGACAGAGTGTCGGAGAAACTCCAAAGCTCAAGTTCACAAAGTCGCACAGTACCCGAAATAGAAAAGAAGTTACATATCCAAGTCGCCATGAAAAGGCAAGTCGTAGCCCACCGTCTGAGTGTCATATGAAAGCTTATTAGGGTACAGAGAAAAAAAATAGGAACAGTGGGGAAAAAAGCAGGAAATGTCAACTTTCATCTCAAAATTTCCACTTTAATCACATAGTTTATTTGGTTATTAAAGCAGAACATCATAAACTTCATCTTAAAATCGATTAATTTACTAGTTTCTCAAATCCCATCGTAACTAAAGTAGCATGTTAAATGCTTTGTATTTGATCTTCTATGTGCTCTATGTGTGTGAATCACTAGGTGGTTCTTAAACCGGCTTTCTATTCGTCCTACAGGACACAGAATCCATTACATTCGTGATATTACAACTCTCTGAATAATTAAAATACTGAGATGTATACGTGATATCTTTTTCATGATGATAGGAATGAAAGCATGTTATTAAACATGGTAACACGGTGGCGCAGTGATTGTGCGCGACCTTCGATGAAATTATTGCAGCAGGACTGTTTCTTTCAAACGTACAAACTTCCAATTCCTGTCCTTACTTTTCTTTCTCCAAATACCCAATCGCCACACAATCAGCTCTGTAATAGATATTAAGCCATCTGTAAGCTTACAACAATGATTCTTCAAAACTTTTAAGGAACATTGAAATATCTTCGTAGTAAGTGTTTAATTATTCTATCCATCTATCCTTCCAGTGTCGTGCCAGCCCACCAAGAATACAGCACAAGGTAGGATCAATCCGTGAACTAGCTAGCGCTGCGGCACCGTGTCCTCACATGTTTAATTATTGACAATACAGATTATTTAAATGAAGTTGGTTTTATCTGTCTGTATAATATAATCAAGATATTTTGCTGCATTTCACCTTAAAAATTATATCATCATCATTTGTAAATACGCGCTTTATAAAATGGCTCAGGTTGTGCAATATTATAACTGTAGTGCAAGTTTACAGTGAGGTATTTGTACTTATAAGAACAAACAGTTTTACAAGGAGCACTTGATGGACTGATTGATTGTATTTAAAGTTCTTGGGATGAAACTGTTTCTGAACTGCAAGGTCCGTACAGGAAAGTCTCTGAAGTGTTTTGCTGTGGCTGAGGCAGCATGAGCTTGATGCTGTATCCAAATAATTCTCTTTACGATCAGCTGCTGCTGTGATTCCCCACTCAGATACAGTGATATAAATACTCCAAGTAGTGCAGTGAGAGTAATATGGAAAAGATGATCCGCTGTGGCAAACCTTAATGGGAGCAGCTGAAAGAAGAAAAAGAAGGTGCAGTGACAGTAACAACGCTAATGCAGTTACAGTGGTGCGAAAAACTATTTGCCCCCTTCCTGATTTCCTATTCTTTAGCGTGTTTGTCACACAAAATGTTTCTGATCATCAAACACATTTAACCATTAGTCAAATATAACACAAGTAAACACAAAATGCAGTTTTTAAATGATGGTTTTTATTATTTAGGGAGAAAAAAAAATCCAAACCTACATGGCCCTGTGTGAAAAAGTAATTGCCCCCTTGTTCAAAAATAACCTAACTGTGGTGTATCACACCTGAGTTCAATTTCCGTAGCCACCCCCAGGCCTGATTACTGCCACACCTGTTTCAATCAAGAAATCACTTAAATAGGAGAAGCCTGACACAGAGAAGTAGACCAAAAGCACCTCAAAAGCTAGACATCATGCCAAGATCCAAAGAAATTCAGAAACAAATGAGAACAGAAGTAATTGAGATCTATCAGTCTGGTAAAGGTTAAAAAGCCATTTCTAAAGCTTTGGGACTCCAGCGAACCACAGTGAGAGCCATTATCCACAAATGGCAAAAACATGGAACAGTGGTGAACCTTCCCAGGAGTGGCCGGCTGACCAAAATTACCCCAAGAGCGCAGAGACGACTCATTCGAGAGGTCACAAAAGACCCCAGGACAACGTCTAAAGAACTGCAGGCCTCACTTGCCTCAATTAAGGTCAGTGTTCACGACTCCACCATAAGAAAGAGACTGGGCAAAAACGGCCTGCATGGCAGATTTCCAAGACGCAAACCACTGTTAAGCAAAAAGAACATTAGGGCTCGTCTCAATTTTGCTAAGAAACATCTCAATGATTGCCAAGACTTTTGGGAAAATACCTTGTGGACTGATGAGACAAAAGTTGAACTTTTGGAAGGCAAATGTCCCGTTACATCTGGCGTAAAAGGAACACAGCATTTCAGAAAAAGAACATCATACCAACAGTAAAATATGGTGGTGGTAGTGTGATGGTCTGGGGTTGTTTTGCTGCTTCAGGACCTGGAAGGCTTGCTGTGATAGATGGAACCATGAATTCTACTGTCTACCAAAAAATCCTGAAGGAGAATGTCCGGCCATCTGTTCGTCAACTCAAGCTGAAGCGATCTTGGGTGCTGCAACAGGACAATGACCCAAAACACACCAGCAAATCCACCTCTGAATGGCTGAAGAAAAACAAAATGAAGACTTTGGAGTGGCCTAGTCAAAGTCCTGACCTGAATCCAATTGAGATGCTATGGCATGACCTTAAAAAGGCGGTTCATTCTAGAAAACCCTCAAATAAAGCTGAATTACAACAATTCTGCAAAGATGAGTGGGCCAAAATTCCTCCAGAGCGCTGTAAAAGACTCATTGCAAGTTATCGCAAACGCTTGATTGCAGTTATTGCTGCTAAGGGTGGCCCAACCAGTTATTAGGTTCAGGGGCAATTACTTTTCACACAGGGCCATGTAGGTTTGGATTTTTTCTCCCTAAATAATAAAAACCATCATTTAAAAACTGCATATTCCGTTTACTTGTGTTATATTTGACTAATGGTTAAATGTGTTTGATGATCAGAAACATTTTGTGTGACAAACATGCAAAAGAATAAGAAATCAGGAAGGGGGCAAATAGTTTTTCACACCACTGTATGGTATTTGGAATACTATGGCTATTCTCTGGACCATTATATTGTTACAGGTTAATTACAATCAGATGCATTACACTAATAAACAATATGCGGTTATTTTCAGTGTATTTATAAAGCTGCGTCAGGAATGTGGATCTAAGGAAGAAAGACAAACCGCACAGGAACAGTAGCATTGCTTTGACGCTGGGTGCCACCAGTCTGTAAAACTGAGAGCAGAACTTGCGTACGACAGGGTATGAGGTACCATGGAAATGTGTGTGGCTTTACACCAAGTTTAGGTTTTATACATCGTGATTTGAACATGGAAACGTTCTTACGCAACATTTCTGTGCGTATGCATTGTTTATACATGAGGCCCCTGGTGAGGAGGTGTTAAATATCACTACCATAATCATTAAAGTGTATCTTCTATACATTATCAAACAGAACTGTAAATAGGAAAATTATTATTATTGCTAAAATCACTGGCAGTAATCATAAATAAAAATCCTTTCAACCATCCAGGTATACAGTTCATCAAGCTGAAGAACTGAAGAAGAGACAAAGAAGTTATGGAAGTGGTCAGCTGATGATGATAACTTAGAAACCTAGATGTGGATAGTGCAACAATGAGCACCGACTACTGCACAAGTTCCACCTCAACTAGCAAGGAACCTGTCCAAGGCCACATGGTTCTGCACTCCGGTTTAGGAGCCACTTGAGACCTCCTACTTTCAAGAGGAATCCTTGTTCTAGCTGGCATCTTAAACAGGCTGTCTTACTGATTAAAATTAGGTGAAGGACTAGAAACTTCTGCCCCTTTGTTTACTCATTTTTCTTATATTTTTGAAATTTAACATCTTATTAAAGAAAGAAACATCCTCTAAAATGACAATTCTGTAATCAGGCAGGAGAAAATCTGTTCATTATATCTTTTAATTACTCCTCAGCAAAATGCCTTGGAAGGAGCATTCTTCAAAAACAGTTTGTTTAAGCATGATCAGAATGGTCAGAGAAAACAGAATAGAGGTTCATTTTATGAACTACTAAATTTACATACAGTGTTAATCAATGCATATATTTTACTGTTGTTTCATTTGTTTACAACCAAATGATTTATATAAAATAAAACTCTTTTATATTATATTCTGGTTCTTCTTATACCTTTGAGTTTCATCACCACCCTTGAAATGTCTGTGCATATTACAATTCTCCATTCTTGTTGCTTATAGTTTATCTGCTAATTTCTTAGTCATCCTTCAGTACATTTTGTATATTACATCAGCCTTTCTTCTGGTACATTATTTATTTACCTGACCATCTCAGTACTTTTCCTAAACCAGATCTTATATTTCAGTGTACATTTTGTTGTTCACTTGACCTTTATTTTTTCAATCTGCTTTTCTCAATCTATATGCTTCCGTTAGGTCAGATTATCTCAGGTTACAACGTGAGTTACCACAGCTATGCTGATGACACACAGCTGTACTTATCAATAGCACCTGATGACTCTGACTCTTTCGATACACTAACACAATGTCTTACTGGTATTTCTGAATGGATGAATAGTAATTTTCTCAAACTAAATAAAGAGAAAACTGAAATTTTAGTAATTGGCAATAATGGATTCAATGAGGGTATCAGAAATAAACTTGATGCACTAGGTTTAAAAGTTAAGACGGAAGTAAAAAATTTAGGGGTAGCCGTTGACTGTAATCTGAATTTTAAATCGCATATTCATCAGACCACTAGGACAGAATTTTTTCACTTAAGAAACATAGCAAAAGTTAGACCTCTTATATCATTGAAAGATGCTGAGAAATTAATTCACGCTTTTGTTTTCAGTAGACTAGATTACTGTAACGCACTCCTCTCAGGACTACCCAAAAAAGACATAAATCACTTGCAACGAGTGCAGAATGCAGCTGCTAGAATCCTAACTGAGAAAAGAAAATCCGAACACATTTCTCCAGTTTTGATGTCACTACACTGGTTGCCTGTGTCATTCAGGATTGACTTTAAAATACTGCTATGGTTTATAAAGCCTTAAATAATCTCGCTCCATCTTATATATCGGAATGCCTGACACATTATATTCCAAATCGTAACCTTAGATCTTCAAATGAGTGTCTCCTTATAATTCCAAAAGCTAAACTTAAAAGAAGTGGTGAGGCGGCCTTCTGTTGTTATGCACCTAAAATCTGGAATAGCCTGCCAATAGGAATTCGCCAGGCAAATACAGTAGAGCACTTTAAAACACTGCTGAAAACACATTACTTTAACATGGCTTTCTCCTAACTTCACTTTAACTTAATACTGATAATCTGTATGTTCAATTCATCATAATAACTATTCATAGTGGCTCTAAAATCCGTACTGACCCCAACTCTCTCTTCTGTTTCTTTTTCCGGTTTCTTTGTGGTGGGGGCCTACACCACCACTACCTACTCAAAGCATCATAATGCACCAACATTGATGGACTGAAAGCCAGAAGTCTACGTGACCATCATCATCAGGTCCTTCCATGAAAACCCTAAATGCAAAGAGGACTGGTCGACTTATGTTAGGTAGATTGCCCAGAGGGGACTGGGCGGTCTCGTGGTCTGGAACCCCTACAGATTTTATTTTTTTTCTCCAGCCTTTGGAGTTTTTTTTTATTTGTTTTTTCTGTCCACGCTGGCCATCGGACCTTACTTATTCTATGTTA